>NC_082387.1:24857877-25032684 GCF_031168955.1 Gadus macrocephalus
AGACTGTACAGCATATTATGCTACCTTTGTTCTTATTACTTTATTGCCATTTGTTACAATTTAATAGTGTTATATATATTGGTGTGTGTGTGTGTGTGTGTGTGTGTGCGTGTGTGTGTGTGTGCGTGTGTGCGTGTGTGTGTGTGTGTGTGTGTGTGTGTGTGTGTGTGTGTGTGAAATTGCACACGAGTGTAGGGAGGAAATTGTCATACTTGAATTGTATTATGAACATGTGTTTCCTGTGTGTGTGTATGTGTTTCTGTGTGTGTATGTGCGTGTGTGTGTTTCTGTGTGTGTATGTGCGTGTGTGTGTTTCTGTGTGTGTGTATGTGCGTGTATGTGTTTCTGTGTGTGTATGTGTGTATGTGCGTTTCTGTGTGTGTATGTGCGTGTGTGTGTTTCTGTGTGTGTGTATGTGCGTGTGTGTGTTTTCAAGGTGAGCAAGCCTAGCCAGGAGGCCATCCAGAATGAGCTGAACATTGAAGGCCCGCAGCGTTCGTTCATCCTGTCTGCCAGGTGAGCCTCCCGCACACGCCTAATAACACACACGCCTAATAACACACACGCCTAATAACACACACGCCTAATAACACACACGCCTACTAACACACACGCCTAATAACACACACGCCTTATAACACACACGCCTAATAACACACACGCCTAATAACACACACGCCTCCTAACACACACGTCTAATAACACACACGCCTACTAACACACACGCCTACTAACACACACGCCTCCTAACACACACGCCTACTAACACACACGCCTACTAACACACACGCCTCCTAACACACACGTCTAATAACACACACGTCTAATAACACACACGCCTACTAACACACACCCTACTAACACACACGCCTACTAACACACACTGATTAGCATTCTCTTAAAGGTGACATATTATACCACCAGCCGTTTTCAAAATCGGTCTCTTCTGAGATCATGGGTGCTGATAAATCAGTCTACCAGCCTACCCAGTGGACTGTAGCAAACGTTGCTCATCTATCCCTCATATATCGAAGGGGACACACCCACTAGTGATGTCAGAAGAGGCCGGTCATCGCCAAGGCAATAGACGACTCCACCAAGAAGAAGATCACGGTCGTCTCCAGTCGCAGCCAGGACGAGGTACGGGCCCAGCCTGACGTTTAGTGTCTGTGGTGTTCCTCGACAGCAGGTCAGGATCACTGGCTCTCTACGGCTCTGAGGGTCAGCAGTAACACCTCACCCACCAGCCAAAGGTTATTTTTGATACGTGACATATTGGCAAGTGTAATCACGCAGGGATACATTTTAAAACAATTGATCGACTGGTCGATTTTCCCACTAGAAGCTCAAAGCACAAAACTCGAACTGTTCATTTTGGGCCGTAGCGGTTCTGGAGAACGGACCCCGACCCTGTGTTGTTTCTTCCTGGAGCCGGACGTGGTTCCAGACATCGGGGCTCCGCTGGGTTCCAAAGCCCCCGCCTGGACCCCAGACCTGCGGGCCACCATGTGCACGATGTGCACATGGTGGCCCGCGAGTTCACCCTGACCTGGAGGAGACACCGTGGCCGGGCCTGTGGCAAGGTGACCACTGCTCTCCTCTCTGACCCTCAGCAGCAGGGGGGTCTGTGTTTAACCTGGAACGCTGGGCGGGAAACTTTAACCAATCAGCTTCTTTAAAAGGCATTTTAACCAGGGATTTGGGATCTGATTATGACCATTGTTTTTGTAGTTAATTTGAAAATACATTAATTACAATATGGCAATAGTCTTTATGCTGTATGTAGCACCTAATTGCAACTTTAAAAAAAGGAAGCAATTTCTAAACAATTTTATAGATTTTAATATGTAACATGGCCTCATGACGCCAAAACATTTGTAGTATTTTGATGGAAGTGTTTTAAATTGATCACAGCAGTGTTTAATTGATGATGGGTGAGAGGGAGACGGGGGGGAGAGGGGGGAAAGAGGGAGACGGGGGGGAGAAGGAGACGGGGGAGAGGTAGTCGAGGGGGAGAGGGAGAAGGGGGGAGGGGGGAGAGGGAGAAGGGGGAGAGAGAGACGGGGAGAGAGAGAGAGACGGGAGAGAGAGAGCGAGAGAGAGAGAGAGAGGTCCAAGAATAATATCGGAAAATATTTCTTTTATTTATAATTTCTGATTAATATATTATTATTCTTAAGGCATTTACGTAAGCATTATTTACTAATAAAACGAGAATGATCATCGGCTGAACACATGAGAACATTCAGATGGATCCACTGAGTTTTTATTTGTCAGGGTGTGTGTGTTTCCCTGGTTTTCCCTCCTGTGTTGATTACTGTTCCCTCCCCTAATGTGTCTCAGCTGTTGCTCGTTGTGTTTGTTATTTAAGCCCTCGTCTTTCCTTTGTTCCTTGTGCTGTCATTGTGGTTTATCGTGGTTTGCTGTGGTTAGTGTTGGTGGTTAGTCTTGCGTGTTCCGTGTTCCTTGTTCCCTCCCGAGTTCCGAGTTGTCTCCCGAGTTCCCTGATTCTTGTGCCTTAGCGCTTAGGCTTGAATAAAGTGCCGTTTTCGAGAAACCGTCTGCGTTTGGGTCCTACCTGCCTGCCTGCACCCGCAGCACCCTAACAGAATGACAGCACCCCGAATGGACCCAGCGGACGATCAGGTTAGCCGTGAGCGGCAGGATTTATTTATTTTGAAGGCAATAGATCGCTGGAAGAGTTTGGGGTGCCACCCGGTTATCCGTGAGCTGCAGGATTCATTTTTTATGAAGGTGATAGCTCGCTGGGAGAGTTTGGGGTACCACCCGGTTCCTCCTGGCACTCCAGCTCCCGCTTTGACTCCGGTCCCCGAGCCCTGTCCGGTTCCTGAGCCCACTCCTAGCCTTCCAGAGGGGGACCGGCCTCTTCGCCTGCTTGAGGTGGTCCGCCCTCCGCTCCTGCCTGAGGGGGCCCGCCCCCTGCTCCTTCCAGAGGGGTACCGGCCTCTGCTCCTGCCGGAGGGGGTCCGCCCTCCAGACCGTCCAGGGGAGGCACGCTCCCCGCTCCTGCCTGTGGGGGCCCTCCTCCACTCCTTCCCGAGGGGGGTTCCCCTTCAAGGCCTTCCACCGGAGGGGACCCGCCCCCTACCTGGCCTTCCACCAGAGGGGACCCGCCCTCTGCCTGGCCTTCCACCAGAGGGGACCCGCCCTCTGCCTGGCCTTCCACCAGAGGGGACCCGCCCCCTACCTGGCCTGCCACCAGAGGGGACCCGCCCCCTACCTGGCCTGCCACCAGAGGGGACCCGCCCCCTGCCTGGCCTTCCACCAGAGGGGACCCGCCCTCTACCCTGTCCACCGGAGGGGACCCGCCCCCTACCTGGCCTGCCACCAGAGGGGACCCGCCCTCTGCCTGGCCCTCCTCCTGAGGGGACCCGCCCTCTGCCTGGCCCTCCTCCTGAGGGGACCCGCCCTCTGCCTGGCCCTCCTCCTGAGGGGACCCGCCCTCTGCCTGGCCCGCCTCCTGAGGGGACCCGCCCTCTACCTGGCCTGCCTCCTGAGGGGACCCGCCCTCTACCTGGCCTGCCTCCTGAGGGGACCCGCCCTCTACCTGGCCTGCCTCCTGAGGGGACCCGCCCTCTACCTGGCCTTCCTCTTGAGGGGACCCGACCTCTACCTCGCCTTCGCCGGCCTCCTGAAGGGTTCCGCCTTCACCGCTGCCGGCCTTCTGAGGGGGTTCTGCGCCACTGCAGGTCTCCTGAGGGACTGAGCCCTCATCGTCCTTGCCGCCGGCCTCCGGAAGGGTTCCGCCTTCACTCTGCCTCTGCTTGCCCCCCAGGCCGTCCGCCTGAGGCTCCCTGCCATGCCCTGGGGCAGTTTTCTGGCCGCCCGCCTGACGTCCCTCGGCTCTGCCCCAGTCCATTTATTTTTTTTGATTCCCCCCTCCTGGCGCCCCTCCACCCACCCGTTTTGGGTTGGACTTTCTTTGTTTTTTTGCTTGTCGTGGGTCGCCTGGGAGTCGACCCTTAAGGGGGGGGTACTGTCAGGGTGTGTGTGTTTCCCTGGTTTTCCCTCCTGTGTTGATTACTGTTCCCTCCCCTAATGTGTCTCAGCTGTTGCTCGTTGTGTTTGTTATTTAAGCCCTCGTCTTTCCTTTGTTCCTTGTGCTGTCATTGTGGTTTATCGTGGTTTGCTGTGGTTAGTGTTGGTGGTTAGTCTTGCGTGTTCCGTGTTCCTTGTTCCCTCCCGAGTTCCGAGTTGTCTCCCGAGTTCCCTGATTCTTGTGCCTTAGCGCTTAGGCTTGAATAAAGTGCCGTTTTCGAGAAACCGTCTGCGTTTGGGTCCTACCTGCCTGCCTGCACCCGCAGCACCCTAACATTATTACAATTATGTAAGGCATAATGTATAGAACGCCGGTCATTATCGAGAAAATAAGCCCCGACAGGGCGAACAGGACACCGACGCGCAGCGGAGGTGTCTTGCTTCGCCATGAAGGGGCTTATTTATCGATAATGACCGGCGATGTTCTATACATTATCCCGCTTATTACACGGCTACTTCCCAAAACGTAACAATTTATATACAATGTATTTGTTACCAGCATTCATATTGTTGATCAGCAGAGAAATAGTCCGCCCAAGACGTTGACGTTGTCGCTTAGCAACCGACAGCGCTTGGGTTGATACATATCCCGCTTATTACATTGACAAGTTACCGGACTACGTGCGGAGTGATACCAAAGGCAAAAAGTCATTTTGTTTACCTTGACAGCGGTCATTATTCATCCGTTGCCAATGAATTATCCAAAAATAATTGACCGCCGGAATTTGTGAAGTGCCCATGCAAGTGAACGGAACGTTTAAAAGACCCGTGTAATAAGCTTTATTAACAAAACAACAGAAAATTTTACCCAATAAAAACAAGGACTAAAACAATAAAAGCAGCAGACATTACAAATCATCAACAGGTGTGCACATATCTTTAATAACTGAACATCAGTGTTGGGCAATTTACTTTTGTCATTTTTTTAAATGACAAAAGTAAAAATTACAAAAATTTACTTTTGTAATTTGTCACAGTTACTAGTTAATTCTCCCAAAAAGTAACTAAACTAGTTACTCCGTTGCAAATTATAAAAGTAACTTGTTACTGTGGAAAGTAACTATTGCGTTACTTTTTTTAAATGATCAAATGTGTCAAATAATTTGGATCCCACGTCCACCCCACCCCTCTTTAACGGAACTCAAAAAACATGTGCATGTTAATGCACGGAAGAATGGAATGCACGGAAGCATGCAACGTTGATCGATGCTTGAATTACTTGACACCGACATGGCATAATGTGCATTTCACGATTACACTCGTTCCTTTAATTTCTTGGAGGGAAAAGTAATGGCTATACTTTACTTCCATTTAAAGAAGGCTGTTTTAGGATTATTTGGGCTTGCCATTCCTGTTTCACTTTGACTCACGTGTGCCGTTGTGTCTCAGACTATGCATGCTTTTGAAAGTTTTTAAACACCCGCCCAACTCTACCTCTGATTGGCATACGTGACATGTTACTCTACCTCAGCCAATCGTTATCATTAATGTGATTGTCTCGTACCCACCCACTAACCAAGGAAAAACAGTAAAGAGAGAGCGAGATCTAGTTGGTCTGATGAAAAAACTGCTAAAATTATAGCAACCCACCGCATTTTTTGGGGTAACGGTAACGGCGTTATAATGATGGGAAGAGTAATGCGTCAGATTACACGTTACTGAAAAAAGTAACGCCGTTATTTATAACGCCGTTATTTATAACGCCGTTATTCCCATCACTGCTGAACATATTCTGCGGCCGTTTGGTTCCCAACAGAACACAAAAAAAGATTCAGCTTAAAGTAATTTACGACATGCAATATAATCCCCTAAACCTCTTGATTATTGTGAACAGTAATAACCTGTTTACATAAAAGCTGCTTTAAATCAGGTTCCTTGTCAGCTTTATGACCAAAACGATGTTATCAGGTCCCTTAAGACCAGAACTGGTAACGTCTGAAAATATACAAACATCAATAGGTATTTTATATACATTTCAAATACTGAATGTGTTTATCTAACTATGGAAGATCTTAAAAGTCTTTTCATGGTTTATCATGCTATACATTCCAGAAGAGAGAGAGAGAAAGTTAAAGAAAAAGAGAGAGGGAGACACAGACACACAGTGAGAGGGAAAGAAAAGAGAGAGAGAGAGAGAGAGCGAGACAGCGACAAAGACAGAGAGAGAGAGAGACAGACAGCGGGAAAGAAAGAAAATAGAGAGAGAAAGAGAGTTAGAGGGATAGAGAGAGAGAAAAAGAGAGAGAGACAGAGAGAGAAAAAGAGAGAGAGCAAGAGACTATGGGCCCTATCTTGCATCCGGCGCAAATGACTTTCTCACTGGCGCATGCGTCGTTGCTAGTTTGCAACTGGCACAGAGCGTTCTTTTCCCTCCTGCAACACACGTTGGTAAATTAGGGATGATCTTGCGTTCTGCGAAAGGAGGAGGCATGTTCTGGCGCAAACGTTCCCTGGTGCTATTTTGCAGTTTCAGAAACCACTTGCGCCACAAACCAGAAAATACCTGGTTTAAAGTCAGTGGCGCGTTGTTCAGATGCTATTTTAAGGGCGCATGCATAATGTTGCTTGTGCACCTTGCGCATACATTTTGCTTCTCTCATCTACCTAGCCACACATTCTTGGTAAATTATTTGGGAAAGAACAGCTGATACAGCGGTAATAAGTTGTACTTTTAAATCAAATCAATGCATCTGCAAACACCGCAAACAAATATTTTCTTGTCACAGACATTGTGTCAAGGCTCTCATGCATTCGGCGTGAGACACATGCAATTCAACCCATGCCACACTTCGTATTTCTCACGCAGAGAAATTACCAGGATAGCGCCCACCAATTTGGGCCGCTATGTAACAGTGGAACAGGTAGAAATCAAATGGGTTTCCCGTACGTAGGGTAACCAGACGTCCTGTATAGCCCGGACATGCCCTCTTTTTGAGACACTTTATAAAAAAGTGTGGCGGAATTTTCAAAATCGTCCGCGATTTCATTAAAGCCTCATACATGTTCACATTGAATTTGCCTAACCCTTTCTCTGGTTTGTTCACAAACTAGTTGGGCTACGCCCTCCCCTACTCAGTTCTGTTCGCTTTGCATTGGTGGAAGTGAGTAGGGGGAGTGGTTAAGTAGAGCCTTCAGATTGTACGGTTTGACTTTAGAGTTACCGTCATGTTTTGTATTTATTTTTTTATCATTATTGATTTATAGGGACAAACATTAACAAATTTATCCTACAGGGGATTGATGAAGTTCTATCTAGACTATTGAAAAGAAAGAAACACTTGGTCATTCTTTACGCACCCTACCACAGCATTGGCCTACCGAATACCACAGATATATTTTAAGCATGGGACTGAATGCCACACAAATATGAAATTATGTTTTTGCACGTTTGCAACGTTGAAAAGTTCAGGAAATAGTATATGCTTCTACTGGTGTTGCTTGAAGCAGCGTTGCTTCTGAATATTAGTGTTAAGGGCCAACAATGCTTACTATCATACATTAGTCACCATGTCTGTGGACACATTTGTTATGCAGTCACATGTTAATATGTAACTTTTAGGATTGATGAGTATTTGATCGTGAGAAAACATTGTTTTAACGCAAGTGAGTGTTAAAAAGAATGAATGAATGCGGGCGCGCGTGTGTGTATGTGTAAAATAATTAATGAATGCGGGCGCACGTGTGTGCGTCCATCTGTTTAAACACACGCAAGCTAAACACGTTACGCATAATACAGTCCATGGCAATGTATATTAACGGGGGGACACATGCATATTAGGAACACAAGTTGATAAAGATGATGCATACAATACTGATAAGATAATGTATTGCGTATATCATTAAACAGAACCACAGTTACTGCATATCAATGTGTGTTAAGTTTCCTATGCCGAAATTTATTTGAGGACTCTGTTTTTCTGAAGTTGTGGAAGAAAACCTTATTCCATGGGTGAATTAGGCCATAAACTGGCCATAAACTGAGCCATTTGAAGTTTGAAATTCATGTGCATCTGTCTCATCGGAGACTCCAGACGCGCTGTCAAAATATCAACTTGTCAGATTCAAGTGCGATCATGGCTCTTAAAGGGGATGGGAGCTGGCACTCTCATTGGTTTATTGCACGTTACGTCCAAACCACACCTACGGGTAATTAGGCTACTTCAGGCCTACCCTTTTCAGATTTGCGCCGGGCGCGAGAGTCATTTTTACGCCGGTAAAATAGCGACATCGCCGTAGAACCACCCACAAAAGTACTTGCGCTTGGCGCTTCTCACTTGTGTTTCTGACCGTTAAAATAGGGCCCTATAACTGACACTCAGTCATCAGTCCTCTCAGGCCTCCAAAGCTCAAAAATGTGTGCATGTGTATGTGTGTATGTGTATGTGTATGTGTTAGGGATGGGCAAAATGATTATTTTCCGGGAACTAGTTCTTTCAGTTCAGTTCACTATAACGATTTGTTGATTTGATTCGGTCGTTTTGATTCGTTTGATTTAAAAAAAAAAAAAAAAAAAAAAAACATTTTTTTATAATTATTATTTTTTTTTTTTAATTGGTCATGGGTCCGGATAGGACCGTTAAGACCGCAGTCCGCCGTTTGGAGATGCCTGCTATATAGTATATCGAACGTCCCACCAATATTTATACCACTTGCTTACTCTCTGTGTTTCATTCATGGTTTTACATTTATAAATTTATTTTACTTTACATTTAATTCTTCATTGTTCAGGCATTACAGAACTTGCATGGTCATAAATTAAAAATACGAACTGCAGTTTAATTTCTTTCTTTGTTCTTAAATTGACGTAGAATGGAGCAAAGACTCCTGGGATTGGGAAATGCGTTTATCCAATAAACAGATGGAGGTCAAGTCTATTGTCGAATGGTATGACCCAAGATACATCAGACAGAGAAAGCACGCATATTCGACGGTACCGCCTTTTCATTGGTTTACCCAGGTGCCATTCCAACACCATTGCTACCTCTCATTGGCTGAATCTTTGAGCACGTTGTAGACTCAATCAATATAAGTCGCGGGGAGACGGAGCTCTGTTCGTTTGTATATTTTATTTTCATGACCATATGTTTGGTTTATGTTAAAAAAAAAGAATCAAAGAACCAGTTCTTCTTGTTTTGGGGAACCAGTTCTTGTCGTTCACGTTCGGGATTCGTTTGTTGTAACGAATCAGTCACGACCGACACATCCCTAGTATGTGTGTGTGTGTGTGTGTGTGTGTGTGTGTGTGTGTGTGTGTGTGTGTGTGTGTGTGTGCGCCCGCCGCCCATCCGTCTGTATGTTGTTGTTTTCTACAACCGACACAGAGACGCTGAGTCACCCCGCTGACCCCCCCATTCCCCAAACCCAGGGAGGAGGTCCTCCTGGGTGAAGGAGGACCAGAAGGTGTGGAGGTGTGTCAGTGTGTCTGAGGACCCTCCTCCACCTGGGGACACTCTGTAGAAGGACAGAGAGCCAGCAGGCCGGTCCAAATACACTCCTACTCTGGTGGAGCCAGCGGGGGGGAGAGGTATGTCTGTTATACTACCGTTGTACCGGGCAGAGTAACCTTCATCCTCACAATAAAGACTCCAGGACTTGTTGTTCTGTCCAAGCCAGCTGCCATCACCCTCTCCTGTCCTTAGGATTCCACTGTATGTCACTCCTATAACAAAACCTCCTTTACTCTCTACCTCCCAGTAACAGCGGCCAGTCAGAGCCTCTCTACCCAACACCTGGAGCCAGTGGTCAAATCTCTCTGGGTGATCCGGATACGACTGGTGCTCTCCAATCAACGTCACCTTCCTGTTGTCCTCAGACAGAGAGAGGCATCTGTTGGCCGTGTTTGGGTCCAGTGTGAGTTCACAGGCATCTGAGGGAGAACAAGACATGATGAGCTGCTGGACCATTCTTCATCGTCATCATCGTCATCATCACTAGTACTGTTCTCCTGCATTCTTCTTCTTTTTATTCTCTTTCAGACTTTTTTGGACACGCGACCCGTGGTCGCGACCCGACCCCGGATAAGCGGAAGAAAATGAGATGAAATGAGATGAGAGATGAGACTTTTTTGGATCACTCTCTCTTCTTCAAACATTAACATATGATAGGAACTATAGTAGAATCATGTGCTATCCATTTTCTAAGCCATAGTACACATTGTGTTTAAGACAATTAAAGTTAAAGTTTATTGGAAATCCCATGTGTGTGTGAGTGGCTGTCCCAATCGAAACGAGGACAAATGTATAAAGTGCATTTACTCCCTCAATATTATACTACATGAACATATCATTCATCAAAATGTTCAGCATGTTGAGCTTATTACAATAGCAATATTTGTAATATCTTCCAAGATATTAAACTTTTGGATTTCCCAATACACACACATTGCAATCAACCTTCAAAGGGACACCTGTGTAAACCACAGACTGAACGAGCTGAGCTCACATACAGGCTGGAGATGGACTGATGAACCATAGAACTGGTTCATACGTATTATATATAAATAGACATGTACGCATACGTGCTTACCTACACATACATATACATATCGTTTGGGTCACGGGTAGGATTCGTATATACAGTATATATATCATCATATAGACACAGACAGGCTGCAAATTAACTGTGAAAACTTGTATGTATGTATGTATGTATGTATGTATGTATGTATGTATGTATGTATGTATGTATGTATATATAAATATATATACAAAAACTTAAGAGACACTTACACCTCTGTGGAACTGGTTTCAGCCTCCACACTCCACCGTGCTCCACACTGGGGGGGAAACAAAGTGAGAGCAGCATGTTGAAACCTTCACCTTCATCATCTGCTGTCTCATAACGTTCTACACAACATAAGCTACAGCTGCCTTTTCAAACCACTTCATCTAGCAGCGGGTTGAATCCTTGTAGGAGACTTTGTCCCTGAGCGCTGAGCTGTCCTCTCCATACCTGAGAGTGTCCAGTCTCCAGCGTGGATCCTCCAGTCCAGCAGAGAGCAGCGCAGCTCCAGAGTCTCCTGGGTGATTGTAGCTCAGGTCCAGCTCTCTCAGATGGGAGGGGTTGGAGCTCAGAGCTGAGGCCAGAGAAGCACAGCCTTCCTGTGTGATCAGGCAGCAAGACAACCTACACACACACACACACACACACACACACACACACACACACACACACACACACACACACACACACACACACACACACACACACACACACACACACACCACCTAAAGTAAACACATTTACAAAGGTGTTCATTCCATATGGAGGACAAGTAAAAGTTTTATTGATACTTTATGGAGACAAAGATGTCACCCTGCCCGAGAAAAGGAAGAGGAAGTAGGGAGATGACATCATCCCAGACAGCAGAACTTCCTTCACTTGGATATGAAACAGGATCTTAAACGAATGCTCCTTCCTCAATAGCTACAACTAAGATGAGATATTGTTCGGTTAGAGTCAGGAGGAGTGTTTTGTCAGCAGTGAAAAAGATTAACAGAAATGCATTGAACATGAGCAGCACTTACTGGAGTCTAGAATAATCTGTTTGAAGAAGAGGCTGACAACTGACCTGAGAGTTTCCAGTGTACAGTGTGGACTCCCCAGTCCAGCAGAGAGCAGCTTCACTCCTGAATCCTGCAGATCATTGGTACTCAGGTCCAGCTCTCTCAGACAAGAGGAGTTGGAGCTGAGAACTGAGGCCAGAGCTTCACAGCATCTCTCTGACAGATTACAGCCATTTAACCTACACACCAATATACAGGAACATGTTAGTTACTGTGATTAAATGTGATGAGAATTGTTACCAGTCTTTTTACATGCTTGAAAT
Source organism: Gadus macrocephalus (assembly GCF_031168955.1). Taxonomy (NCBI): domain Eukaryota; kingdom Metazoa; phylum Chordata; class Actinopteri; order Gadiformes; family Gadidae; genus Gadus; species Gadus macrocephalus. The sequence continues at coordinate 24,869,765 of NC_082387.1, forward strand.
ACTAAATTGTATTAATAAGCTGGATCTTTAAATCTAAAGAGATGGATGTCAAATAAATGTTAAATTATGAAAAAGGTTATCATTATAATAACTAGAGTTTTCGCGCACGCGCTGCACACGCTCAACCTCTAGATGTAATTAAACCCATAGCAATAATGTGGAAACCCCAGTCGATAATGTAACAAAATTCTGAGCTCATAACAGAAATGCATCGGACATGAGCAGCACTTACTGGAGTCTATAATAACCTGTTTGAAGAAGAGGCTGATAACTGACCTGAGAGTTTCCAGTGTACAGTGTGGACTCCCCAGTCCAGCAGAGAGCAGCTTCACTCCTGAATCCTGCAGATCATTGGTACTCAGGTCCAGCTCTCTCAGACTAGAGGAGTTGGAGCTGAGAACTGAGGCCAGAGCTTCACAGCATCTCTCTGACAGCTTACAGCAATTTAACCTACACACCAATAAACAGGAACATGTTAGGGACTGTGATTACATTTTATGAGAATTGCTACCAGTCTTTTTACATACATGAAACACTAAATTGTATGAATAAGCTGGTTCTTTAAATATTAAGAGATGGGTGCCACATAGATGTTAAATTATTGAAAAAAGTTATCTTGCTACTATATAATAGCCGGCCTGTCGCACAAGTTACACACAAACAAACGCTCACACACACACACACACACACACACACGCACGCAGACGTTGCAAGACAACGGCAAGGTCAAATAACAGCCCCGCCGTTGAAACACTCTCCCAGCTGAGACGTTATGTCTGAAGACTACACTTTTTTGTTTTTATTATTTATTTTTAATATTAGTCGCCTCCTTGAGCATCCTGCAATTTCTTGCGATATTGATATCCCAGACTGTTTTTTAACGGCTCCGCCGTCGACACACTCTCCCAGGTAAGACGTTTTGTCTATAGACTGTAGAAATTGCGATAAAATAATCGAAAAGACAATTTCTCACGTCGACAACGCAAGGGCGTGTCGTTCATGTTATCATATAAAACCGTTAAATTCAAACATCGCGCCGACCGGCATACCAACAAAAAAGATACGCTCTCTTAAACAGACAGTGTCCCTATAACACAGAACCAAAATATGTCAATAACACAGTTTGGGAAATGATGTCTATAGAGTCCACCACAAGACTACACTTACTGGCTAAAATGTAATATTACTTTCCCCCCTTAGCCTCCCTAAATGACTTCACACTTTGTTGCTCAAAATTAGAACTCTTCCATTTGATATTGATATCCCCCCTCCCCCCTGCCGACTGTTTTAGTCGTTTTATTTGATACTGCACGTAGAGAAAGGCAGGAGCTGTTGACAAAAGTCCACAAAAGATTTAAACGCCAAGCTCTGAGACATTGCTGTTTAACGCCAGTAGAGTCTCTTCGCCTACCGCTCTTCTAACGGTGAGTGGGCTAGGAACGGAGGTTTGTGTGTGTGCGCAGTCAGTCAGCACCCGCCTTGGTGTGTGTATATGTGCGTGTGCGTGTGTGTGCGCGCAGTCAATCAGCACCCACCGTGGTGTGTGTGTGTGTGTGTGTGTGTGTGTGTGTGTGTGTGCAGTCAGTCAGCACCCGCCATGGTTTGTGTTTGTTGTGTTGTGTGAAGTGTTTTAAGAGTGGTTGGCTCCAGCATAAGGCCTTTCTACACTGCCAAGCCGGTTCGGTCGAGGCTTGGCACGCCCGGCGATTTCAGCGTCTTATCTCAAGTTTCCTGTGTAAAACCGAGGGGATAAAATCCCCCGTTCGTCACGGCGAGGGCTTTCTTGGTTCACTGGAGAAGGCGGGGTTGCACAAGGAGTCTAGACCTCTTTAGAATAATTTGCATATTCCCGAATGTTTTTATTTTTTTATGAATGAAGACACCCGCATGCAAGAATGAGTTCACGTCTGAGTGTAGGCTACAAACGCGATTAACTTTTTACAAGTGCAAAAACGCCAACATATTCTTTATTTTGCTGACCGCTTTTGGGTTAGGGACGGGTTACGTTTTTTTATCCTGCCAAAAGCCTCGTAAGGACAGTTCATCTGCGTCTCTCTCGTAGATCGCACCATCTTTCAATGGCTTTGTTCAATACGACTGCATCACCTTCTCTCACATTGTCCGCGGATTTCACGTCTCTCCAGTTAGAACTGCTCATGATGATATCGCTGTCTCTGTGGAGACAGTGCAGCAACACCTCTACCCAACGTGATCAGGCATGACATTTACATGATTAGGGCATACACTTGTTTATATGTACGTCTTTTAAGAGTCATCTAGTGCTTGGTAGGCTAATGACTAAGCCAGCTGACGGGCCTGTGTCGCAGTTCCAGATGCACTTTCATCAATCAATTCCTTGAACTAGCATTTGATAATGTTCTGGCCCGCCACCTACTGGCTGGAAAAAAAGGCCAAATATTTTTGCCAAATTCCAAACCATTTTTTTTTTTTTTGCCAAATTCCAAACCAATTTTAAACCAGTTTCAGAAGAAGCTGTTTATTATTATTATTATTTTCAACTAACCAATAGCAGTTGCCATGTTGCATGCCAGTCGCGTGTTTATGACGCTTCAGTCTGCATTTGCATGTCATTGAGTGGCCCCCTAAAGGATAGTCAGCCTGTTGCTGATTATCATTGCCTGCTTTGCAGATTCATTTATTGTAAACGCTATAAGATTGGTCTTAAAAGTACCCTAAAAACAGTGTTTGGGTAGTTACTTAAAAAAAGTAATTTGTTACTTATTACTAGTTACTTCTGTAAATTGTAATGAGATTACTTTACTAGTTACTGCATTTAAAAAGTAACTTCACTACTTATTACTTTACTTTTCCCGTTTCTTAATTTACTGTGTAGATGAATTGACGAACATAATAGCTCTATCAACACCTTGTGTTTATTGTATACATGTACACAAACTGGCATATAAAACCATAGGAAACAACAATAAATCCACAACCAACAGGATAAAGGAGGCTGTGGTGGTCAATCAGTAGCAACAAGTTTCAACACACAGCCTTTGGGAAACATGAGAACAAAACCAGCTTGTTATTAGATTCATGGTCAATAAAAATATAAAAATAAAGGTCACTTTATCCCTTAAAATTAAAACAAATGAACATCAGCCCATGAAAAGGAAACAGAAATGCAATTAATTAAATAAACAGAAAATTCCCGTCATCCCAAAAGCCCATAGTGATCGATTCAAGTTAAATCGATCACTATGATAGGCTAACGTGCCGAGGCAAGAATCCAATGCCACACAAACCTATAAAAGGTTTGCGTGGCATAGGATTCCCCCTTGTTAATTTGGTTTGTGTAGAACCGAAAATCGGTTGCTATGGAAACGTGACAACACACGTAAGTACTCTATTGCCGGAGCATGGCTGACTTCGACCGCTACGCTAAGTGGCGCTGTTGCTCTTTCAACAAGTGGTAGCAGAGCCACCGGCTATTTACCCGACTCTGCATTTAAACGCGCAGACTTAAACTGTTCATAACTTTACAAACAGGCAAACACGGCTTGGGTAACGCAGGAAAGCGCCTTACTATAGTCTAGTAAAGTAGTGTAGTTATCGATATTTGAAATGTAATGCGTTACTTTACTTCGTTACTAGGGGTGTGACGAGATCTCGTGCCACGAGATCTCATGAGATTAAACTCAACGATATTACCCGTCGCGTTAAAAATCTGTTAAAAATTCGTTACCCATAAAAGTAATATCGTTACTGTAACGCGTTACTTTTTAACGCGTTACCCCCAACACTGCCTAAAAGCACACATCATACTATAAATTACAATCCGTGAGTTCACAGCAGATCTTTTCTTTTATTATTATAATTATTGACGGTTAGCTGAAGATTATTCTCCCTGTTTTCTCAGTTAAACACAGAAATCAACTTGATCTCTCCCAGTGTTTGTTATATGTGAAATTAAGCAAAAGACGCTGTCATTCTCCGGTAACGCAGTCGTTCGCGACGCCTCTCTTCTTCGTAGTTTCTTCTATTTGTCTCTAACTCATGCTCCAATCTTTCAACGATCTATGCTTCAGATGTTGTGAATGCAACGGAATATATGATGCATCGTTGCAGTAATATTTAGGATGATCGCGATGAGTTCTGCCCGTTCTGCCTCCATGCTGTCTGCGGTCAAACCAAAACAAACTACAGTGACAGCGGCCGCACTTATCCCGCCTCCTACAAACTTAGACCCTATGTCATATACCGCCCCTTGCAAGCCCACACCCCTTAACCCCCCGCTGATGTCTGAAAGACATTGATGTCCGCATATACCTGTAAAGCATCAAGTGTGAATCACCTTCAGGGTCGAATCTCCTGATATACAAATGTGGCGAAAATGCGGAGGACATGTGTCCTTAAAATGATTCTGCTTGCTTCATAACGTAAAGAGAAAATTATTATGCTTGCTTCATAACGTAAGGAGGAAATGATTATGCTTGCTACATTATGTAATAGGTAAACCAAAATGTTATATGTTGTAACATTATATTGAAATGTTATTATATTATGCGCTCAGAAATTTGTCAGATATGGACCGGGTTTCCACATTATTGCTATGGGTTTAATTACAAAAAGAGGTTGAGCGTGCGCAACTCGCTCGCGGAAACTCTAGTCATTATAGTAATATCAATAACAAATATAGCTGCATGCAGCAATGTGGGTGTCAAGCATAATGGGACTCTATAAACTAATTCTGCCGGGCGGACGTAATCGGCTAGGTGGCTATGACGACCGTATCGGTAATCGGACGGACGTAATCGGCTAGGTGCATAATGGGACTCGATAAACTAATTCTGCCGGACGGACGTAATCGGCTAGGTGGCTACATGACGACCGTCTCGGTAATCGGTAATAACGACGGCTGGTGGAATGAACTAGAGCATTATGCGAGTACGCATCAATGTTTACCAAATGGAAAAATGACCCTACCTAGTGGTAAGGGCGCATTATCGTCTGCCCGAATGAACAAGTGAAATAAATACATAGGGGTATTCTGAACAATATCCCTAACAGAGACACAATGTTACCAAGCATCCGTTCTGGAGGTGGTTCATGAAACATCTAATCCAGTAAGAATTGCAGTTTATATTGTAAGTGGGCGGAATGGTAAATAAAGTCATTGTTGTTTGACGTCCACCTGAGGTCAAAGGTCACCAAATTGTTTGGCTGTCCCCAGAATGATGTCATCAGTCTATGTAGCAATTTTGGCTATGATATGTTAAAGAGTTGCTGAGAACAGGCTTACTTCCTGTTAGGCGGCTTTGCCGTCAAGTATGATTGGCTGCCAAGGCCAAACGGTTTGGAATTAGAAAGAGCTGTTGGGCAGGTTTGTTCGGCTTGGTCTGAAGATCAAATATGGCAAGTTTAATGATGATTGGCCATCATTTGTGGCCTGTGGATATGTAATGTTGATATTGACAACTTTCAACATGGCGGCCAGGCTTTGCCGTCAAGTTTGATTATCTGTGACGGCCAAACGGTTTAGAATTTGAACAATATTTCGATGTTTTGTTTCAAGCCTAAACTGAAGATCATGTTTGCCAAGTTTCGAGATGATTGGACAGAATTTGTGAAAGGAGTTGCATTTTGAAGGTTTTTGACATAAACCAAGAAGGCGGAAAATCCATCATGGCGAGAAATGACGTCATAGGGTGCGTTGAACTCGGCTTGGTTCAAGGAATCCAATGATACCTGGTTTGTGAATATTGGATGAATGGGTCGAATGTTATTAACATGAATGCATGTGCAACTTGCATTCATTAGCCCAAAATTGGCTTTTTGGGCTAATGAGGCTGTGCTGAACCAGTGTGCAAAATTTTGCAACTTTTTGCCAAGCGGTTCTGCTGCCATGGACTTCCACGTAGGTAAAATAATAATAATAATAATAAATATAGCTGCGAGCAGCAATGTGGGTGTCAAGCATAATCGTACACGGTAGGCTAATTCTGCCGGATGGACGCAATTGGCCAGGGAAATCGGCAATACCGACAGCCGGTGGGATGAGTAAATGGGAAAAGGACCCCACCTAGAGGTAAGGGCGCAATACAGTCTGCTTTACAGAGCAAATGTCACAAATACATAGGGGTATTCGGAACAATATCTCTAAAAGAGACACTATTTAAACAAGCATCCGTTCTGGAGGTGGTTCGTGAAGCATCGAATCCAGTGGGAATTGCAGTTTATATTTTAAGTGGGCGGAATGGTAAATATAGTCATTGTTGCATTATACATTAAGTACCGCTTATCGCCACACGAGTGCAGTGTCTACCCATTAATGAGCGCCACACGAGTACAGTGTCTACCAATTAATGAGCGCCGTCAAGTTTGATTGGCTGTCACGGCCAAACGGTTTTGAATTTGAGAAAGCTGTTTGATACGTTTGTTCAGCTTGGTCTGAAGAACATATATGCCAAGTTGTATGAAGATTGGACATAATCTGTGGCCTTAGGAAATTTTCAACTGATTTTGACAACTTTCAACATGGCGGCCAAGTTCTGATGTCGCAATGAGAAATTATTCATAAGCTATATAAGGAGGTCTGGCAGTATCCTCAGACATTAAAAATAAGTTTGAAATGTACTCATGTGAAGAGAAAGGAGTTAAAACACGTCTTCATTAATTATAGCGCCCCCTAGAGGTCAATGGTCACCAAATTCAAGCAGTGTCCCCATGATGATGCTATGGGTCTATGTATCAAGTTTGGTTATGATATGTCAAAGGGCTGCTAAGATATTGGCGTGTTTCTGGTTTGGGGGGTTCGCGGTCAAATATCATTGGCTGTCGCGGTTATTTCTGCAAGACGTAATATATGAGCTATATGGGGAGGTCTGATAGTATCACCAGACATTGAAAAAGAGTTTAAAATGTACTCATGTGAAGAGAAAGGAGTCAAAACACATCAACATTAATAACAGCGCCCCCTAGAGGTCAAAGGTCACCAAATCAATCAGTGTCACCTTTATGAGGCCATGGGTCTTTATACCAAGTCTGGTTATGATATGTCAAAGGGATGCTGAGAAATCGGCTCACTTCCTGTTTGGCGGCTTAGCCGCCAAATTTGATTGGCTTTAGCGGTTTTGAATTTGACAAATCTATTCTATGTTTTTCATCAAAGATGGCCAGAAGATTATGTGTGCCAAGTTTCGAGATGATTGGACAAGATTTGTGATAGGAGTAGCATTTTGAAGGTTTTTGACATAAACCAAGATGGCGGCAATATAGGTCATGGCGCAATGACGTCATAGGGTGTGTTGAACTGGGCTTGGTTCAAGGAATCCAATGATACCAGGTTTGTGAATATTGGTCAAATAGGTCAAAAGTTATGAACATGAATGCATGTCCAACTTTGACCTGTTGGTGGCGCTAGAGCTGTTGGGCTAGCGACCTGAGTTTGGGTTAATGGGCTAATGGGCCTGTCTTGAAACAGTGTGCCAAATTTCACAACTTTTCGCCAAGCGGTTCTATGGGCTGCCATTGACTCCCACTGAAGGATAATAATAATAAGAACTCATACAAAAACAATAGGTTGTCTCGCAACGTAGTTGCTTGACACCCAATAATAATAATAGGAATTCGTACAATAACAATAGGTTGTCTCGCAACATAGTTGCTTGACACCCAATAATCTTACTACTATATAAAAGCAGGCCTGTCGCACAAGTTATTCAAGTTGGTCAGTGTGCATGTGCCAATCAGCTTGCAGCTCGCACACACACACACACAGCACACGCGAACGCACGCATACACCGCATGCACATACAAACCGCATAAACACACAGACATACAGGCTGTTTCCCAATGTCAAGGAAGCATGCTCAACGGCCGCCCTTTTAAGGACGCTACGTCATAGAACGCTGACAAGCACTGTTCCAATGTTGAGGACACTCGAAAGCCGCGCCATTTTCGCGTCCTTTGTTTTGGAGAATTCCGAGATTTTTCAAGGATGCATCGCTGCATCCTAGACGAGCCCAAACTACCCACAATCCTCTGCGTTCACACGCTACACGGGATATAAAAATGGCAGAGGGAAAGCAGTACACGTTCAAATGTAAGTGAAGTTATATCAAAGTTTTCAGAAATATTTTGTGCCGTATTGGTTTTAGATTCATCATGTTCATGCAAATAATCAAGCTTAAAGAATTGTGCCACTTTTCAAAAGTTTTTGCAACTTAATGATACGTTGCTATATTTTGCATGGACGTAGCTATGGTGTTAAACACCACTGTCAACAATGTAAATTTACTCGCTCACAAGATTACATTATTTATGTATACCTATTTATGTTTGTGTTTAATCTTTTTTTTTAGGGTCAGCCCAGCAAACTGAGGCTTTTGAGCACCTAAGGGTGACCCACAAAAATGTTGTCAAATAAATGCACCACCGATCATTTGCAATGTTTGTAATTTGTAATGAACGTATATAACTGTATTTTATATAATATACTTATGTGTTCAAAGCACTGGTAGATTGTAGGTATATATGAATGAATCAGATCAGTTAAATAATATATCCAAATAAATACATGTTTATCATCACTTTCTTTGTCTTTTTTCCCCTGCATAATAGTAATCAACCATACTGTAAATGTGATGCATGAATTAAGTTCTCAGACAATTTCACTTAGTTTTATAAAAATGTCATGGATTTTTTTTTTTTAAGGTCCCATGACATGCTATTTTATGTATTCTTTAATATAGGTATTAGTGGGCAACTAACACAGTATTCAAAGACGTTCCCGAAATTCAGCCGTGGTGCAGAGTCACAGCCACTCCGAGCCAGTCGCACATTGAGCTTCCCCCAAATGCGCTGTTTTGGTGTCTGTAGCTATAATGCAAATGAGGAGGAGCGAGGCGGGTCAAGGAGGAGGGTGGGGGTGTGGCCCTGAGCAGCTTGCAGCCACGGTACCATGCGCTCTGTTTACAGTGGATGTATCCCAATGGCGAGGCGCACACAGCCTTTAGCCGTGTTCTGTAAATATTCTAGAACACACGGGAGTCCTGGAGCTCTATATTTAAATATTATCATATAGCCTACATAGATATCTATATCATATAATATATATTATCACGGCCAAAAGCTGTGTGAGCCCATATTATGAATCTCAAACGACCGCGTTGGGTTCTCCGACGTTCCTGGTTCTTCAACGTCCTCATCAATGTGAATTAGACTGAACCGCGACAAGGAGGAGAAAGGGATCGTTGCCGGGCAGCGCTTAGGCACCTCCGCCTCCGGCGGTGGTCCCTCAGCGGGGCTCAAGCGGGAGACATTCGCCGCCAACAATCCCTTTCTCCTCCATGTCGTGGTTTATGTTCTTGAGGGAGTCAAAGCCAAAGTTCCTTCCCCCCAATTCATTCTCAACCTTGGCTGAGATAACCCCCAATACGAGTCTCGTTGTAGAAATACCAGAGACGAGAGTCCGACGTGTTATGCGCCATAACACCAAAAGCAGAACGGTTAACCAAATAACAAGGAAGTGTACAACACTTGCGTTACAGCCCTGGAGCTCTATATCTAAATAATATCATATAATACATAGAAATCTAGATAATTTAATACATATTATCACGGCCAAAAGCTGTGTGCGCCTCCAGACGATATTATGAATCACAAACGACTTTGTCGGGTTCTGCGACGTCTCTGGTTCTTCCACTTTCACATCAACCTGAAGTCGACTGAACAGCGAGCTGCCTGCTGCCGGCTGCCCGCTGCCGGGCGATGGTGCCTCGCGGCAACCGGCGGCATGACGCAGTTCATGTACTTCAGCCAGTCAAAGCCAAAGTTCCTTTCCCCCAATTCCTTCTCAACCATGGCTGAGATAACCCCCAATACGAGTCTCGTTGTAGAAATACCAGAGACGAGAGTCCGACGTGTTATGCGCCATAACGCCAAAAGCAGAACGGTTATCCAAATAATAAGGAAGTGTACAACACTTGCGTTACAGTCCTGGAGCTCTATATCTAAATAATATCATATAATACATAGAAATCTATATAATTGAATACATATTATCACGGCCAAAAGCTGTGTGCGCCTCCAGACGATATTATGAATCACAAACGACTTTGTCGGGTTCTGCGACGTCTCTGGTTCTTCCACTTTCACATCAACCTGAAGTCGACTGAACCGGGCGCTGCCTGCTGCCGGCTGCCCGCTGCCGGGCGATGGTGCCTCGCGGCAACCGGCGGCATGTCGCAGTTCATGTACTTCAGCCAGTCAAAGCCAAAGTTCCTTTCCCCCAATTCCTTCTCAACCATGGCTCAGATAACCCCCACAACAGTCTCGTTGTGGAAATACAAGACACGTCAAAGAACCGACAAGAAACACTTGCATTACAGTGTGTGTATTCACACACACACACACACACACACACACACACACACACACACACACACACACACACACATGTGGCGCTCGCACGGTCGAGTCTCATTGGCGGGCCAACGTCTCTGGGCAGGCCAGGCAGAGTAAGGGGAGGAGCTGAGATTCTTGGTGACGTCCTAAATACAGACATTCCAAATCAGCGCACTTGAGCCTCCGTTTTTTCAAAGGCGAGCAGAACAGCTAGTGCTCGTTTCACACTAAACGCAAGTTTTAGCCACTGGGGGACCATAGGCAGGCTAGGGGAACTCATATTTATGTTAGAAAACCTCATAAAGTGAGATTTTCATGTCATGGGACCTTTAATAAAGATCGATCAACCGCAACAAAGCTTTTGTGACTTGCTCAAAGAGGCTCCATGCGAAGGAGACATGACCGCATTCATAACAGACAAAAGTCAAATAAATATCGATCAACTTGATTGCTGCCATGTTTTCTTCATAAGCGCACATGTGTTTACAAGCGTAAACGCAGTTTTAAAAAGCGGAAGCGCTTCCACGCTAGCAAGTCGTTCCAAAGTCCGAACGTTACAAACGCTAGGAAGCACTCGAGCTAGCACTCTAGTCTCATCTCCATAGGACGCGACTAGCAAGGACGCGTCCTAGCAATGCTGCAGCCTTCACATTGGGAAACTGCCACAGACACACACTCGCGCACAAACACACACGCGTGCGCTGACGCAGACGTTTCAAGACAAAAGCAGCGCAGGACACTGCATACACACAAGCACGCACACACATGCACGCACACACGCAAGCGTTGAAAGACAATGGCAACATCGATCCCGCATCCAGCAATGTCTTGCGATATTGATATCCCCCCCTCCCCCCTTCCCTCTGTTTGAAAGGCGTCGCCGTCGGCAAACGCGCCCAGGTAAGACGCTCTGTCTATAGACTGTAGAAATTGCGATAAAAGAACTGAAGAGACAATTTCTCACCTCGACAAGCAACGGCAGGTCGTTTATTTTGTCATAGAAAAAACATTACATTTAAACATCGCGCCGACCGGCGGATCAACACACAAGTCACGTGATCTTAAAGAGACAGCGTCCATATAACCAGGGGTGCACATAATTTCTTTATCGAGTTACTCAGTTGAGTACCAGGTGATGGTGTTTGGTACGCACCCCAGACATAGCTCCACACGTAACATCGGATCTTATGAAACATACCCAGTTTCACAGAGGTTTTTTGCGTCACCTTTTTTTTTTATCAAACTGCAGCAGCTCGACCACGGAGCGTTAGAGTGAGTAATACAGCGGGAGAAGAGTGTGACCGCAGTTCAGACTTGAGTGGGTATGTTTGGTGAACAACTTTGTTCTTTGTCTCAGTGGTGTTTCACGTTGGCACTTTTTATGAGTTCCACTGTCTGTGAGCATATGAGACGGACTGGTTTTGTGTTTCCAGTGGGAAGAATGAACATGAATGAGTCCGTCGATTCTGGGTTGAAAGCTCTGTTTTTGCTGACCACATTTCTCTTCTTAGAGAGCGCCATGTGTAGTTATTTTCTGTCTCCGGCTCACTCTGTCTGTCTCTTTTTCTGTCTCGCTGTATTACTGACTCTTCTCCCGCTGTCTTTCTCACTCTTCTCCCGCTGTCTTTCTCACTCTTCTCCCGCTGTCTTTCTCACTCTTCTCCCGCTGTGTTACTGACTCTTCTCCCGCTGTCTTTCTCACTCTTCTCCCGCTGTGTTACTGACTCTTCTCCCGCTGTATTACTCACTCTTCTCCCGCTGTGTTACTGACTCTTCTCCCGCTGTCTTTCTCACTCTTCTCCCGCTGTGTTACTCACTCTTCTCCCGCTGTCTTTCTCACTGTTCTCCCACTGTCTTTCTCACTCTTATCTGACTTCTTTCTCTGTAATTCTCTCACTTTTCTCTGTCATTCCTCGCATGATCGCTCACTGTCTCACTGTCTGTGAGCCAGGCAGCCTGCGCCGGGAATGCACAGATTCGATTGGCTGAGTAGCATCACGTGGGATGGGGTTAACTTGAATGTAATTGGTCAGTGGATTTCCTGATTCGCTAAACCAGTACCGTAAAGTCTAGAAACGCTGCGCCGGTCAAAATAGAAGCGGCCGTCAAAATTGAAAATACATGAATAAATTATTGACTATAGGTCCGGGTCATTTTTTTAATTTTTTTATCGCGCGATTAACGCAAATGTATTAATTAAAAAAAATAATATATATATATATTTTTTTTTTTTGGCTCAAAACTAAGAAGCAGTAGCCTGACTGCTATGTTCAAGGCAGTATATGTTTGCATGTTCATCGTTTAATTGCACTATAGGCTTTTTTTTTGTATCGTCCTGTTTTGATCAGTATATGCCAATGTTGTTATCAATAAAAAAACATTTGCACAAGACAAGCCGATGCACTTCACCATGTTGATAGGAGCATTAAAATGAGAAAAATTAATGGGACTTAGAAAACAAGTGATATTTAGCATAGAAAAAATGTGTGATTAATTGCGATTAATCGTGAGTTAACTATGACATTAATGCGATTAATCGCAATTAAATATTTGAATCGCTTGACAGCAATAGTTTTATTATAACTAGAGGTTGAGCGTGCACAACACGCACGGAAAATCTACTACTACTACTACTACTAATAATAATAATAATAATATAATGTATAGCTAAACTGTCATGGCAACTCAAATAAATTCACGATGAGTTATCTTATGAAAATAATATTGGTGTAATTGTTTGCATTTTGAGTAAAACTGACCTGAGAGTTTCCAGTATACAGTGTGGACTCTCCAGTCCAGCAGAGAGTAGCTTCACTCCTGAATCCTGCAGATCATTGGTACTCAGGTCCAGCTCTCTCAGATTAGAGGAGTTGGAGCTGAGAACTGAGGCCAGAGCTTCACAGCATCTCTCTGACAGTTTACAGCCATTTAACCTACACACCAATAAACAGAACATGTTAGGAATTGTGAGTAAACTAATATTAATCTTCAACTTATTACATGATGAAGGAATTTAACTTGTTACAATAATATTCACTAAATCATTAGATGTATAAATGTTAATTATGGATTGGATGTAAAATGTGGAATAGATGTTTAATTGTGTTTTCTACTTCTATATTCTAGCATTCTGTGTGTACAGAAATCATACCTTAATAGCACACCTGCAAGATGTTTTGTATATTATTGTAACTTTTATATTCTACTAGTATGTTTATTCTGTTGTGAGTAGAATAGTAATACATGTTGTTGTATAATATAAATATAATATATTATACAACGGGTGGCTTAAATCCAGCCATCTGATTGGCTCCTAACTGTTGTATAATGAGCGTATACATAACTGCTATGACGCCCAATCATTTTGTGAACGTTTGCATATCACTCCGCGCCTGGAAGTAGAAACAATTACAAAGTAAAATATAAGTTGAATGATGGAGAGGGTGTAAATGTTGTTACTCCGGGAGTGAGCAAGGCGATGGAGAGACTAACGAAAGTTTTTTGACTGTCTTGATTTTTTTTTAAATGTAGTGTGTCTATGACTTTCGTTTTGCCATAATAGTAACAGTTGTATAAAAGCAATAGATCACTTCAGTCAGTGGTATGTGCACATTATACCGCTGTGAAGGGGGTCGCCGGACCTCTGCTGTGCGTCGGGGCCGGACAACGCCCCTTAACAGTGGTATAATGAGCACATACCACAGCCTGTCATGATCTATTGCTTAAAGATAAAGCTGTTCTGAACCTACAATGATTTGTTGCATATTATTTTAACCTTATATTCCTAATTTATGCATATTGTGTTATGCGTATCGTAATACATGTTATTAGTGAACCTACAGAGATGTTTTGGTGGCTTTGACTACTGGCAGCAGCCTCAGAAGACCCTCCTCTGAGGCAGAGTATTCCTTCAGGTCAAACACGTCCAGCTCCTCTTCGGATGTCAGTAGGATGAAGGCCAGAGCTGACCACTGAGCAAGGGGGAGAGATTTTCTTGAGAGACTTCCCGATGTCAGGTACTGTTGGATCTCCTCCACTAGAGAATGATCGTTCAGCTCATTTAGACAGTGGAACAGGTTGATGCTTCTCTCTGGAGAGAGATCTCCATTTATCTCCTTCTTGATGTAAGACACTAATGTGATGCAAGTTTCCTTATTGGTCAGTGAGCTAGTTTTTGTCTTTCCCAGCAGAACTTTTTTAATCTGAGTGGTCAGTGATCTACTTTTTTTCTGTGCCAGCAGACCTTGTAGGACAATCTGATTGGTCTCCAGAGAGAGGCCCAGGAGGAAGCGGAGGAACAAGTCCAGGTGTCCGTTCTTACTCTGTAAGGCCTTGTCAACAGCACGCTGGTAGAGGTGGAGGAGTTTATCTTCACCAGAGGTTGGTGCTTCTTCTGAGAGCAGATTGACCCCCTTGTTGATGAAGGACAGAAAGACATAAAGGGCAGCCAGAAACTCCTGGATGCTCAGATGGACAAAGCAAAACACACTATCCCGGTACAGCCCACACTCCTCTTTAAAGATCTGGGTGAACACTCCTGTGTACTCTGAAGCTAATTTGATATTGATGTCACACTCTGCCAGGTCTGCCTCGTAGAAGATCAGGTTGCCTTTCTCCAGCTGGTTAAAAGCCAGTTTTCCCAGGGAAAGAATTATCTTCCTGCTCTCTGAACTCCAGCATGAATCTGTTTCAGCTCTCCCATGATACTTCCTGCCCCCCTGTATGGACTGAACCCTCAGGAAGTGGCTGTACATCTGAGTCACGGTCTTGGGCATCTCTTCTCCTCTCTTAGATGTTTTGAAGAAGTCCTCCAGAACTGTAGCAGTGATCCAACAGAAGACTGGGATGTGACACATGATGTGGAGGCTTCTTGATTTCTTGACGTGGGAGATGATTGTGCTGGCCAGCTTCTCCTCTCTGAATTTCTTCTTGAAGTACTCCTCCTTCTGTTGGTCAGTGAACCCTCTCACCTCCGTCACCATGTCAACACACTCAGCAGGGATCTTATTGGCTGCTGCAGGGCGTGTGGTTATCCAGATGCGAGCGGAGGGAAGCAGGTCGCCCCTGATGAGGTTTGTCAGCAGCATGTCCACTGAGGTCAGCTTTGTAACATCAGTCCAGGTCTGGTTGTTCTGGAAGTCCAGAGGAAGTCGACATTCATCCAGACCATCCAAGATGAAGACAACTTGGAACAGGTCAAATTTGCAGATTCCTGCTTCTTTGGTCTCAATAAAGAAGTGATGAAGAAGTTCCACCAAGCTAAACTCTTTCCCTTTCAGTAAATTCAGCTCTCTGAAAGTTAAGAGAAATGTAAAGTGTATGTCGTGGTTTGCTTTGCCTCCGGCCCAGTCCAGAGTGAACTTGTGTGTTAAGACGGTTTTACCAATGCCGGCCACTCCAGTTGTCATGATTGTTCTGATTTGTTGATCTTGTCCAGGTAAGGGTTTAAAGATGTCTTCACATTTTATTGGTGTTTCCTCCTTGGCCGGTCTCCTGGAAGCTGTTTCAATCAGTCTGACCTCATGTTCCTTGTTGACCTCTCCACTGCCTCCCTCTGTGATGAAGAGCTCTGTGTAGAAGTCATTCAGACCTGTTGGCTGTCCTGCTTTAGCGATTCCCTCAGACACGCACTTGAATTTCTTCTTCAAACGAAACTTAATTTTGTGTTGGCACTCGACAGCAGCAGATCCTAAATGAGAAAACAACAGAAGACATCCGATAGTGGATGGTGACATCAGTAGAAGCATGTCAATATTTCCTGTAAAATTATCCTCATCCTCATCATCCTCATCGTCATCCACTTATCCGGGGTCGGGTCGCGGGGGGAGCAGCTCAAGCAGGGGGCCCCAGACTTCCTTTTCCCGGGCCACATTGACCAGCTCTGACCAGCTCTGACGGGGGATCCCGAGGCGTTCCCAGGCCAGTGTTGAGATATAATCTCTCCACCTAGTCCTGGGTCTTCCCCGAGGTCTCCTCCCCACTGGACGTGCCTGAAACACCTCCCAAGGGAGGCGCCCAGTGGGCATCCTTGCCAGATGCCCGAACCACCTCAGCTGACTCCTTTCTAAGTAAAGGAGCAGCGGCTCTAATCCGAGTTCCTCACGGATGGCTGAGCTTCTCACCCTATCCCTATGGGAGACGCCAGCCACCCTTCTGAGAAAACTCATCTCGGCGGCTTGTACCCGCGATCTCGTCCTTTCGGTCATCACCCAACCCTCATGACCATAGGTGAGGATAGGAACGAAGATCGACCGGTAGATCGAGAGCTTTGCCTTGCGGCTCAGCTCTCTTTTCGTAACAACGGTGCGGTAAAGCGAACGCAATACCGCCCCCGCTGCTCCGATTCTCAGGCCAATCTCATGCTCCATAGTACCCTCACTCGCGTACAAGACCCCGAGGTACTTGAACTCCTTCACTTGGGCTAAGGACTCAATTCCTACCCGGAGTAAGCAATCCACCGGTTTCCTGCTAAAAGTCATGGCCTCAGATTTAGTGGTGCTGATCCTCATCCCAGCCGCTTCACACTCGGCCGCCAGCCGATCCAGTGAGTGCTGAAGGTCACAGGCCGATGATCCAATGAGGACCACATCATCTGCAAAAAGCAGTGACGAGATCCTCAGACCACCGATCTGCAACCCCTCCCCACCACGACTACGCCTCGATATCCTGTCCATGTATATCACAAACAGGATTGGTGACAAGGCGCAGCCCTGGCGGAGACCAGCACCCACTGAGAACGAAACTGACTGGCTGCCGAGGACGCAAACACAGCTCTCGCTTTGGGAGTACAGAGATTGGATGGCCGTAGCACCTCCCACAGTTTCTCCCGGGGGACCCGGTCATACGCCTCCTCCAGATCCACAAAACACATGTAGACCGGATGGGCATACTCCCAGGCCCCCTCCAGGATCCTTGCGAGAGTGAAGAGCTGGTCCGTAGTTCCACGTCCGGGGCGAAAACCGCATTGTTCCTCTTCATTCTGAGGTTCGACGATCGGCCGAACCCTCCTTTCCAGCACCTTGGAGTAGACTTTACCAGGGAGGCTGAGAAGTGTGATACCCCGGTAATTGGCACACACTCTCTGGTCCCCCTTTTTGAACAGGGGAACCACCACCCCGGTTTGCCACTCCTTTGGCACTGTACCCGACTCCCACGCGGTGTTGAATAGGCGTGTCAACCATGACAGCCCCTCAACACCCAGAGCCTTTAGCATTTCTGGCTCTCATCAATCCCTGGGGCTTTGCCACTGCGGAGATGTTTGACTACCTCAGTGACCTCCACCAGGGCAATTGACGACGAAACACCATCAACCTCGAGCTCTCCCTCCAACATAGAGGGCGTGTTATTTGGATTCAGGAGTTCCTCAAAGTGTTCCTTCCAACGTCCGACAACCTCCTCAGTTGAGGTCAACAGAGTCCCATCCTTACTGTACACAGCTTGGATGGTTCCTCGTTTCCCCCTCCTGAGGTACCGGATAGTCTTCCAGAAACACTTTGGTGCCGACCGAAAGTCCTTCTCCATGGCCTCTCCGAACTTCTCCCACACCCGCTGCTTAGCCTCCGACATGGCAGCAGCTGCAGCCCTTCGAGCCTGTCGGTACCCTGCAACCGAGTCAGGAGTCCTCCAGGATATCATATCCCGGAAGGCCTCCTTCTTCAATCAGACGGCTTCCCTGACCATCGGTGTCCACCACGGTGTCCGAGGGTTACCGCCCCTTGAGGAGCCTAAGACCCTGAGGCCACAGCAAGCCACTGCAGCTTCAGCAATGGAGGCTTTGAACACCGCCCACTCCGGCTCAATGCCCCCAACCTCCACAGGAATGCCAGAAAAACTCCGCCGGAGGTGTGAGTTGAAGATACCTAGGACGGGGGCCTCCTCCAGACGTTCCCAATTCACCCGCACTACTCGTTTGGGCTTACCAGGTCTATCCGGAAATTTCCCCCATTCCCTGATCCAACTCACCACCAGATGGTGGTCGGTTGACAGTTCCGCCCCTCTCTTAACCCGAGTGTCCAAAACATGCGGCCTCAGATCAGATGACACGATCACGAAATCGATCATCGATCTTTGGCCTAGGGTACTCTGGTACCAGGTACACTTATGAGCACCCTTATATTCGAACATGGTGTTCGTTATGGATAATCCATGACTAGCACAGAAGTCCATTAACAAACGACCGCTCGGGTTTAGATCAGGGAGGCCGTTCCTCCCCACCACGCCTCTCCAGGTGTCTCCATCGTTGAAGTCTCCCAGCAGAACTACGGAATCCCCTACTGGAGCCCCATACAGGACTCCATTCAGGGTCTCCAAGAAGGCTGAGTACTCTGAACTGCTGTTTGGTGCATACGCACAAACAACAGTCAGAGTTTTCCCCCCTACAACCCTTAGGCGCAGGGAGGCGACCCTCTCGTCTACCGGGGTAAACTCCAACACCGCGGCGCTCAGCCGGGGATTTATGAGTATCCCCACACCCGCCCGGCGCCTCACGCCCACGGCAATTTCGGAGAAGAATAGAGTCCAACCCTTATCCAGGAGTACGGTACCGGAGCTGAGACTGTGCTTGGAGGTAAGCCCCACCAGATCTAACTGATAGCGCTCCACCTCCCTCACAAGCTCCGGTTCCTTTCCCCACAGCGAGGTGACGTTCCACGTCCCCAGAGCCAGCTTCTGCCGCCCGGGTCTGGTCCGTCGAGACCCCTGACCTTCGCTGCCACCCATGTGGCTGCGCACCCGACCCCAACGGGTCTTCCCACAGGTGGTGGGCCCATGATATTTAGTGGCTTCATTACTTGTGGTTACAGAAGCTGGTCGTGACAAGGTCTGGATCATTTATTCAGGATTTTGATTATTATTTTCAAGTAATTTGATTGGTCTAAAGATATTAATAATAATGATAGTAAATCATTGGAAAGTGACTTAATATGCTGATATAACAAGATAGTGCTGCATCTCTTCCATTGAGTTATTCTTCTGTTGATTTGCATTTTAATGTTTAACATTCTTTAACCTGATAGACCCACAATAACCCTACATATCTGGATCAAACCATTTAACCTGATAACCCTACAATAACCCTAGATATCTGGATTAGGGATGGGCATTTGAAGAAATTTTCTTGATCGAGCATCGCTAGAGTTATCGATCAATTATCGATTAATCATTAACTTTTTTCTATGTTTTTTTTCTAATGTTTTTATCAATGAAATCTTTATTCCAACAATAATGTATGGGCCAAAATTAATACAATACAGTTAACTTGAAGACCTACAACTGTTTAACAGTTTTAAAATAATAAATACAGGCATTATAGGTTATAGGCCTATGCGGCGCTCGTAAAGTCCGAACAATGCGCCTACAGGCGCTCTTAAAGGTTTGGAAACGATTCAACAAGACTAAATCTGTAGCCTATTCCAATAAGTAGCGAACTTATCGGACAACAATAATCAAACAACGGCAGTAGGCTAAAAGTGGGCATTAAACTGTATAACTGTTATGAAAAAAAAGGGGGGGGAAAGGCCGACATATAATGCCTGCAGCCGGCGCGCGGAAAAGGCTCGCAACAAAAATATGAGCCACCCATTTACAAACAATTGCATGAACTAGTCTATCTAAAAGCAATACCTTATTGAACATATATAAGGCTGGACTTGTTGCTAAAATATCACAGTTTGGGCAAAATGTAACGACTCCAAGAGGCACCAAGCGGAGCGAGAGTCAACACATTAAGAAAGAAAAGAGCGACTCACATACGGTGGTGACTGTCGTCCATAGCATACAGTAACTCCAGCCTACATATTTTTGTTTAGGAATATAAGCATGTTAACATGCTCGGGGGTCAGACGCGAACGCAGCCTTGTAACTGTCAGTCCAGCAGCAGAAAACACCCGCTCTGACGGGACCGAAGTTGCGGGGATGCAGAGGTATTGTCGCGCTAACTTTGACAGCCTGGGGAACCTTCTTCCTTTCACTTTCCACCAGTCGGCAGGGTTATATTAAATTAAATGCTTCAAGACTCACAGTATGCAACACAACGTCCTTTTAATCGATAACAATATAAATTGATCGACGCATTTCTTAACGATCAATTATCGAGCATCGATTAATTATGCCCATCCCTAATCTGGATCAAACCATTGAACCTGATACCCCACAATAACCCTACATATCTGGATCAAACCATTTAACCTGATAACCCTACAATAACCCTACATATCTGGATCAAACCGTTGAACCTGATACCCCACAATAACCCTACATATCTGGATCAAACCATTTAACCTGATAACCCTACAATAACCCTACATATCTGGATCAAACCATTTAACCTGATAACCCTACAATAACCATACATATCTGGATCAAACTATTTAACCTGATAACCCTACATATCTGGATCAAACCATTTATCCCCCATGAGATGATATATATTGAAAAGTTAGAAATATAGAAATCTCACATTGTGTTATTTAGTCTGAACAGTGCAAATAATGGGTTTCATACTTCTCTTCAAAATAAGAATTTATTCACTGTTTTTAAGATAAGATGATCTTCTGCGCTTCAAAATATGTGTCGCTACTGTCTGCAAAATAAGAGTCTCTTACTGTCCCCCAGTGTGTCGGCCAGTTCCTCCTGGTTCATCTCCAACAGGCAGAGCTTTGTGATGTCCACCACTCCCTCTGTGGCGCGCTTCCTCTGCTCCTCGTTCTTACCATCCACCTCCTCCTCCTCCCTCTGACTCTCTGAGCATTGTGGGTAATCTGGGAAGAGATCCCTCCAGAGCTTCTTCAGCTCCTTGTCCAGGAAAGCGTGTGCGTTCTCCTCAGCCCTCTGGAACAGAACAAACATCAAGGAGAACTTTACTCTGAACTCACTGAGGACATCAGAAGCAGCAGTCCTGGATTCACGTCCCGCTGGTCTAAAGAGGGAAGCCTGGAGACTATTAGCACCACAAGAGATGCTTTCTAATGTTCATGGAGAGCCTAAGTCAACTGTAATGTTGGACATTGACAGACCTTGATCAGCTCTGTTTGATGCTGCTGTACAGACTGAGCACTGGTAACCTTTGACCTCTGGTTGGGTTGTCTGGGGAGAGAACACACACACAGTAAACACACACACACACAGTAAACACACACACACACACACACACACACACACACACACACACACACACACAGTACACAAACAAGAGGGGAGAGAGAGAGAGAGAGAGAGAGAGAGAGAGAGAGAGAGAGAGAGAATATTTTTCCTAACTTGTAAGCATCAGTGTCGGTGGAGTCTGATAACATTTAACTGGTCTGTTTTCATCGTCTGATAGAAACTCCTACCTCTCCTCTCTGGAGGGTTGTCCATCTTTAAATTTTAAAGGATGTTCCATAGAGTGGTCACTCTTTATGGAGACACAGCTGGGTCCAGGGGAGTCTGCTCTCTCCTGCTGGACTCCTCTAGAAAAACAAGAACTTGGATACATGGATGTTTGATAGATGGTGTATTTTTATAATCTCTGATAAATCCTCACCTCTTCTCAATAGACAGATTTCCATCTTTAAATTTTAAAGGATGTTCCATAGAGTGGTCACTCTTCATGGAGACACAGCTGGGTCCAGGGGAGTCTGCCCTCTCCTGCTGGACTCCTCTAGAAAAACAAGAACTTGGATTTATGGACGTTTGATAGATGGTGTATTTTTATAATCTCTGATAAATCCTCACCTCTTCTCAATAGACTGATTTCCATCTTTAAATTTTAAAGGATGTTCCATAGAGTGGTCACTCTTCATGGAGACACAGCTGGGTCCAGGGGAGTCTGCTCTCTCCTGCTGGACTCCTCTAGAAAAACAATAACTTGGATACATGGATGTTTGATAGATGGTGTATTTTTATAATCTCTGATGAATCCTCACCTCTTCTCAATAGACAGATTTCCATCTTTAAATTGTAAAGGATGTTCCATAGAGTGGTCACTCTTCATAGAGACACAGCTGGCCGCAGGGGAGTCTGCTCTCTCCGTCTGCTCTGGGCTTCAACACAACACACGCACAGCTGTTACTCAGACTAATGATGGAGTCATGATACATCACTGCTGAGCTCTGAGATGGTCAACAGTCACAGACAGAGAGATCCTCTTCTTACCTCTTAGCTTTGCTCTGGCGGCCATGTTCCCCAGACAGAGCGGTCTTAGAGATAGGACCCCCCTCCTCTCTCTCCTCATCCATAGTAGACTGGAGACCTGGACACAAACACAACTACATATTGTTTCTGTGGATTGTATTTCAGTATCAGACAGGAAATTACTGTAGAGAAGACAAACAAACATAGTAAGGAGATCTTTTGAAACGTATCCACGCTGTCAGAAACAGCTCAGATCAAACCAGGACACTGACCTGGACCTTGAGTAAGAGCTGTCATTAATCAATCATTAACTAACTAAAGAGTTACTGTTCTACCTGTACTTGCACATACTTTTTACCTTGAATTATTTCCAAGAAAAGGTAAAGATAAAAGATTATAATAAATATTCCATGTTTAGAACTAAGGCTATACGAGTTATGATATATCCTCCAACACATAGACTCCATACTTGTATTTCTAGTGGAGAAAATGGAAACGTTTTGTGAAATATTGGTATATTCAATTTATAAAATCTGATGCCACCTAGTTCATAATATGCAACTTTACTTGTTTCTCTTATGAATTGTAGTTTTTATATTTATTCAATTTTTGAAGGGAGCCTGAGACTCTGGCATTTCATTGATGTTGCTTCAATTCTTGTGAACATTAGTGATGGACTCAATGATTCGTTCCCTTGATTCAGGGATAATAATCATAATATGTCCACTTTAAGTACCTTAGGGACTCCAACTCACACCCTTGCCCATGGGTAGGCTTTAGAAGTGCATTGAATGAGGGTTTTTTTTAGATATATAACTAGAACTAGGTTTAACAAGAGCTAACTAAAGGTCTGTAAATATCTACATATTAGGGATGCACCGAAATGAAAATTCTTGGCCGAAACTGAAAACTGAAAATGAGGAAACCAAGGCCGAAAACCGAAACACCGAAAGAAATTGTTATACCAATTATTAGTACCATTCAGGGTTGATAAGGTATTAACTCGGTATTGAGGCCAACACCGAGTTTTTTTTTTTTCAGTACGGACTGGCCATCGGGAATACCGGGGACATCCCCGGTGGGCCGATGGTCCAAAATATAAACCTACCGGTCCATCACTATTATGCACCGGCCCACGCCCATCATCGCATCAGCCCTACAATGGTTAACACAGCGGCACAAGCGTAATTTTCTCCAAGAGCTATACTTATGTAATCGCACTGACTACTTTTATACTGCTACTCGCAATCGGTCTTCACACTCATGGTGACTATTTTTCAATTTTTTTTTAAGTGTCTTCTAATATGTGTTTTACCGACTTCGGAAGTCCAAAGTAAGAAAAGATCTCCACCTTATTAATAAACACCTCTAAATTGGTTCTTACACAGCCGAAGTGTTCTCAGCTGTGCGGATTGGTAGAGAATTTGGATTTGCATACATACACGCAACGCGGCACCCAGTTCTACGCATGCGCTCAACCCATGAGGCCCAGCTCTTCGTTGCCTCTTCCAAACTCTTGTTTTAGGTGTTATTAAATATCACTCACTCTAGCTTATATTATATTTTATTTATTTTGTGCCCTTTCCTTTTATTGTTTATTTATAGCACAACAAAATAAAAAAATGAAAAAAAGTTGCCTTTCCTTGCCTTGCGTCATTCTCTAGCAGACAAAGTTGTTTTTGAGAGTGAGAGAGCATGTCGTCGGCACCAAAACGAAAAGGTGGAGCTGAAAAGCTAAGAGATTAAAAGAAAAAATGTCTGGAGGAAGGTGCCTCAAAACATTTAAAAATATCTAATTTCTTTGGAAAACCACTGACAGTGAAAAGGTAAGATGTGGCGTTGACCTTGCCAAATGTGAGCTTTCTATTCGCAGATGAGGTAACGTTCCCTACAGCTAGCCTTGCATATTAGATTAGATTAGATTAGATTAGATTAGATTAGATTAGGCTTTATTGATCCTTTTGGGATGACTCCCTCAAGGAAATTGATTGTCCAGTAGCTTACAGAAAGAAACACAACACAATATTAAATTATATACAATATAAGATAAACAATACACTCTTAGATAACTATATAAAAAAAAAAAAAAAAAAAAAATATATATATATATATATATATATATATATATAGAAAGTAGAGATAATAATAGAAGTAAAACAGGATTCAAGTAAAATAAAAGATAAATGTAGAGAACTGTATAGAGGATTAATATAAATAAATAAATAAATAAATATAAATAAATAAATAAATGTAAACATAAATAAACATATATATATATACATATACACATGCACACACATATACATATGCACACATATACATACACATATATATATATATACATACATACATACATACATACATACACACATACACATACGGCATTGTGAATAAATATCATATCATATATGAAATGACGGTGAGCAAGGGGTGGCTGACAGTTAAATTAAATTAAATAAATTAGCAGTTCAAATTAAGCAGTGGAATAGGTTATATCTCTCCTCTTTACTCTATCACTTCTATTACTTCTATTACTTCTATTACTTATATTCTATTTCCTCCTACTTCCCTCCGAGTGAGGAGTTGTAAAGTGTGATGGCATGAGGGACAAAGGAGTTCTTTAGTCTGTTGGTCCTAACTTTGGGAAGGAGCAGCCTTCCACTGAACAGGCTCCTCTGGTTGCTGATGACAGTGTGCAAGGGGTGGCTGGCATTGTCAATAATGTCCAGCAGTTTGTCCAGTGTCCTCCTCTCTGCCACCGTCACCAGTGGTTCCAGCTTCATGCCGACCACAGAGCCGGCCCGCCTGATCAGTTTATCCAGTCTGGAGGCGTCCCTCTTGTTTATGCTGCCTCCCCAGCACACCACAGTGTAGAAGAGGACGCTGGCAACCACAGACTGATAAAACATCCACAGCAATTTGCTGCAGATGTTGAATGACCGCAATCTCCTCAGGAAGTACAACCTGCTTTGTGTCTTCCCATACAGGTAGCTGGTGTGTGTTTTCCAGTCCAGTTTGTTATCCAGCCAGACCCCGAGGTATTTGTAGGAATTCACAGCCTCCACCTCAGCTCCGTCTAGCAGGACTGGTCTCGGACTTGGTCTGGATCTTCCAAAGTCAATGACCAGCTCTTTTGTCTTAGAGGTGTTGAGCTGTAGCCGGTTAGTGTGGCACCAGAGCGCAAAATATATAAAAAATATATATAAAATATAAAGCAAAATATATAGACCGTTATGATCTGGTAAAATAAGTAAGCTGGTGTTGTTGTCAACATCTAGATTATCTATTTTAACATGTTAGCCGTAGTCACTGGCTTACAATCGATGAGCAAGCTATCCATGGTGGTAGTTGTAAATAGGGCAATCTTATAATTTCTATTAACCTGTGACAAATAAGTTAACCAGCTAGTTTGTTATGCTAAAATCTAAAATTATAAATAATGTTTATGACAGTGAGAAAATCATTGACGGTGTTGCAGAAAAGAGTGAGCTGCTGCAAAAACTACTCATGTAGTAGGCTTATAATAAAACTGTTATAGTATGGAGTTATACTGATATTGTTTTTTATATCCATATATATATATATATATATATATATTTATTTATAACCATATATATATATTTATTTATTTATGACCTTAAAGAACCTGGGCTGACAGAGTTAGTTTAGGTTCTGTTATGTAACTTACTGTTTTGTTATGCACCTTCAGCACCCCTACACACACAAACAATCACACACCCAGCATGCAACACTACTGATACCACTGATGTTCACACCCCATCGTATGTTCTGTTCTGTTCATTTCTAATATATTGTTCATACTAATTCTACCCTCTGATTCCAGTTTCTTTACTGTGTGGTCTTTCTCTGCTGACATTCATTCCTTAAGGCTTTGTAGTTATACTTGTATAACCATCTGATACTAGCCAAGAGTTAAGCATATTCATCTAGCAAACTATACCTACCTTGGAGTGTTACAATAGCCAATAATCATTTTATTCCATGTGTCCATCCAGGCAAATTGGTGGATCCAAATGTTATTAAAAAACAAACATACATATATGATGTAATTTCTTTGTAATCATCCAAAATAATGTTAAGTGAATGGGTATTTTTCCCAGAAGGCCACTGACTGTTCGATACGCGATCCATTGAGTGGGCAACGCGGCGTGTACTTAGTGGGCCGCGCGCCGTGTATTGAGTGGGCAACGCGGCGTGTACTTAGTGGGCCGCGCGCCGTGTATTGATTGGGCCGGTCTGACAGAAACTCCCGGGCCACTTTTTTCCCCCAGTCCGCCCCTGTCTTTATGCCTATTTGATTAAAAAAAAATGTTTGGCAGTTGGTCTTTGCCCTGTTTTATTATTTATTTTATTTTGAAGAAAGATATTTACAAACCTAATAGCTAAACAAAAGCCGGTAAACAAACCCCGCGAAGCCCAATCACTACGAGAGCTCCCCGCGCTACGGCCATCCGGAGGCGCACAGAGCTTTTGGCCGTGATATTATACAATTATATTATACTATTATATATAGAACGTTATAAGACCCTGTCACCGAGAATTAGCGTGCTGCCAGACGCTTTCACCGAGTGTGAGAGGAGAGTTGACGGAGAAGATGGCGGTTGACCTAGTTTCAAAGTTTATACCGTTTATACTCGGTAATACCGGTGTTGACACGAGTGTTATTGCATTTATGGCTATGACTGTGTACTAACTTCATTAAAATCAAGGCATTGCAATTTTTGCAAATCACTATACGTGGGTCTTTCTCAGAAACATTGAAAAACGTTGACACCGCAGACATACTGGCCACGCTTTTTGTTTGCGCCATCACAAATTTCTATTTCGGCCGTGTTGTTTCAGTGATAAAAGTATTTCGGCCGAAAACCGAAAATGCGCTCTTGGGCCATTTTCGGCCGAAAATCTTCGGTGGCCGAAAATTCGGTGCATCCCTAGTTTATATAGCTACACGTAGTGTCTCTACATAATATATCTGTAATATCTGTAATTGAGTGAGCACTGAGTGACTGTCGCACATTCCCAGTGCAGCACTCGGCGGCTATCTCCTGACGTGAGGGTAGCCCGGGTGTTCAGTCCATTTGTAAAAAAACATTGAAGCGGCCTACAATCATAGCCTCCTCACGACCCTTCTATGTTTGAGAGAAGAGTCTAGGTTCACATCCCCAGATGTCAACTGAATTCATGACAATAAAACCATTGATGCAGTCACAGCCTTAGAGACCCGTGTGGGCTGTTTGACGCAGATGTATATTTTTGGCCTCATTCTTCCATCAATTAGACCGTCTTCAAAACCATTATTCTCCTGCTTCAATGAACCCGATAAGGAAGGCGTCTACAGCAAAAAAATTTCAGCAACGGACCATGCACAAGCGACAGCCGTGTAGCACATAAGAATTTCATACATGCAATAGACGACCCTCCTCCAAATACAGAACAGTGATCTGAGTCGAAGCTCAGATCACATGCTTAGGCCATGTGGTAGTATGTGGGTTGGTAGGTAACAGTGTTGGGTTAGTTCCTCAAAAACTAACCCAACACTTACTAGTTACTCCTGTCAATTGTAATGAGATTACTTTACTAGTTCCTGCATTGGAAAAGTAACTTCACTACTTATTACTTTACTTTCCCGTTCCTTAATTTACTGTAGATGCATTGACAAACACCATAGCCCTATCATCACTTAGTGTTTATTGTATAAATCTATAGAGTATATAAACCATATGAAAGAACAATATCCCTGTCTGCACAAAGAAATGCCTCACTGTAAAATCCACAAACAACAGGATAAAGTAGGCTATGGTGAGGTTAATCAGTAGCAACACACAAGTTTCAAAACAAAGGCTTTAGGAAACATAAGAAAAAAAATGAAGTGGTCAATGAAAAATATAGAAAGGTCACTTTATCCCATACAATTAAAACAGAAATGCACTTAACCGGCGGTCACACATGCTGTTACTTTATGTGGTCCAAAGGCTGAATGAACCTGATCTATTTCACAAGCTATGACATTGAAAGTGTGTCTTCCTCTCACCCTCTTGCAGGCAAGAGCAGCCTTCTCAAGTTTTAAAGTAATGCTGTCTATCCAGTGCACCGTCATTCCTAATTTAGGAGTGACGGTGCACTGGATAGACAGCATTACTTTAAAACTTGAGAAAAAAAGATACTTAGGAAACCTGAGTATCTTTAGTTGTTGGCGGACACATGATCCAGGAAGGACTCAAAAATTATTTTGAGCTTCGGCTCCATGTCAGTATAACACTTGGAAGATGATTTCCTGTCAGATTTTGGCTTGCGTGTCGCAGGTATTTTATCTAGTATTTTTCCAAATCTGGGCGATGCAATAGTCGACAGGGGAAGCATGTCTTCTACAATGAATCCTGCAACCAGCCTGTCTTTCTGTGTCGCCTGCTAGGTTCTGTGCTCCAACACTTGAACACTCCTTCGCGCAAGCAGCTACGTCACTCAAATCGATCGCTATGGCAACGTGCTGCACGCATGCACGCACTAGGGATGGGCAAAATGATTATTTTCCGGGAACTAGTTCTTTCAATTCAGTTCACTATAACGATTCGTTCGTTTGATTCGTTCGTTTTGATTCGTTCGTTACGTCAGATTACGTAATTTTTCAGGGAATCTCACAGGTGTCTGCCCCCCTCCCCGCGAGACGTCCCTGAGCATAATTTAAGCGACTTGTAGGCTCTACCCCGCGTGAAAATCAACAAGATATACTATATCAGCTCTAAAATCAACACCATTCACCAACAACTGGCCTCATCTCGCACCCCCTCTGATGACCCACCCTGGATGATCACCTCTGGCCAACCTCTCATCAGCTCCCTCTCTGACTTCACCCTAGTAACAGAACAGACCGTTTCAGAACTCATCCGCAAAGCCAAAACCACCACCTGTCAGCTCGATCCTCTTCCCACCTCCCTTGTCAAAGCATGTCTTCCGTCCATCTCCCCCATGATCACCAACATAATTAACTCCTCCCTCACTACTGGTACTGTACCCCCCACTCTCAAGCTGGCTGCCATCACTCCCATCCTGAAAAAACCTGGTGCTGACCCAACTGACCTTAACCATTACCGGCCCATCTCCAATCTCCCTTTCATCTCCAAAACACTTGAAAGGGTGGTTGCCGCACAACTACAGTCCCACCTCGACACTAACAATCTCCACGAACCGTTCCAATCTGGCTTCCGTCCAAAACACAGCACTGAAACAGCCCTAGTCAAAATCACCAACGACCTCCTCCTTGCAGCCGACTCTGGTTTACTCACCATTCTCATCCTCCTCGATCTCAGCGCAGCATTCGACACCATCTCCCACCCTCTGCTCCTGGACCGCCTAGCTGGTATTGGGATCACTGGTGCTGCACTGGTTTACATCCTACCTCACCGGCCGTCAACAATTTGTTCAACTAAGCAACCACAAGTCTGGGTGTTCAGGTGTCTCACTGGGTGTCCCCCAGGGGTCAGTCTTGGGTCCACTCCTCTTCACCACTTACCTCCTCCCGCTGGGCACACTCCTCCGTCACCATGGGGTCCATTTTCACTGCTACGCTGACGACACACAGGTCTACATCTCCACCAAACCCACCGCTGCCATCCCCCCCACTTCCCTCATCACGTGCCTGGAAGAGATCCGGAGCTGGTTGAGCAGGAACTTCCTGAAACTCAATGGAAACAAGACCGAGGCCCTGCTCATCGGATCCAAATCCACCCTCACTAAATCACAACACACCCCAGCTCCACTCATAATTATCGATGGATTCCCAGTACCCTTCTCCTCCAAAGTCAAGAGCCTTGGCGTCATCCTGGACAACACCCTCTCATTCGCACCCCATATTCACAACATCACCCGGACTGCATTCTTCCACCTCCGCAACATCGCCAGACTCCGCCCATCACTGACCCAATCCAGCACTGAAATCCTAGTTCACTCATTTGTCACATCACGCATAGACTACTGCAACGCCCTCCTCACCGGACTCCCCACCAAACTCATCAACAGACTGCAGATCATTCAGAACTCAGCCGCCCGGATCATCACCCGCACCAAATCATCTGACCACATCACCCCTGTCCTCATTCAACTTCACTGGCTCCCAGTACACTACCGCATCCAATACAAAACCCTACTCCTCACCTACAAAGCTCTCCACAACCTAGCCCCCAGTTATCTCTGCGACCTCCTCCAAGAATACACTCCCTCCCGCTCCCTCCGCTCAACCTCTGCTGGACTACTATGTATCCCCACATCACGACTCACTTCAATGGGTGCCCGGTCATTCAGCTGTTCAGCACCCAGGCTCTGGAACTCCCTCCCCCCACACATAAAACAGTCAGACACCATTACAACCTTCAAGTCACAACTCAAAACTCACCTGTTCAAACTCGCACACAACGTCTAACTGATCACTGTTTTGATTGTTTTTTTTGTTTTGTTTTGTCTTGTTTTTGTTTTATTTATTTCTTATTGCTTATGTTTATTTATTTATTTATTTATTTATCTGTTTCCACAATGTCTTGTTTTTTTTAAAAAAATTGTATGATGACTATATGCTCTGTAAGGTGTTTTGAAAGGCGCCTCTAAATTAAATGTATTATTATTATTATTATATATTGCAACAAAACGTCCCACCAATATGTATACCACTTGCTTACTCTCTATATTTCATTCATGGTTTTATATATCTTTTACTTTACATTAAATTTTTCATTATTCAGGCATTACAGAACATTCATGGTCATAAATAAAAAATACGAACTGCAGTTTAATATCTTTGTTTGTTCTTGAATTGACGTAGAATGGAGCAAAGACTCCTGGGATTGGGAAATGCGTTTATCCAATAAACAGATGGAGGTCAAGTCTATTTTCGGAAATGTAGGGGGATATATGAGTGGCCCCACGTCGAATGGTATGACCCCAGATACGTCAGACAGAAAGCGCGCAAATTCGACGGTACCACCTTGTCATTTGTTTACCCAGGTGCCATGGCAACACCATTGCTACCTCTCATTGGCTGAATTTTTGAGAACGTTGTAGACTCAATCGATATAAGGTTGCGGGGAGACGAAGCTCTGTTCGTTTGTATATTTTATTTACGTGACCATATTTTTGTTTTATGTTAAAAAAAAAGAATCAAAGTACCAGTTCTTCTTGTTTTGGGGAAGCAGTTCTTGTCATTCACGTTCGGGATTCGTTCGTTGTGAACGAATCGGTCGCGACCGACTCATCCCTAACACACACATCAGGGGTCTCATCGTTACTAAAAATGTGCGTACGCACAGAAGCCAAGTTTTGCGTGCGCCAAAAAATATTCTGATTTATAAAACCCTGCGTACGCACACCGTACGCAATCTTTGCTTTATAAATCACAGAGTGCCTACAAGTGTGCGCAGCTGAATCAGCTTCACGTTCCGCCCTGTACACGCCCCTTTTTAACCATAAATGGTCAATGCAAATGACCTCATGAATTCGATCTGCATATAAAACAGACTCAGATGCAAGTATTATGTCTTGTCGGAAACAATGGCAGAAGTACTGAGAAAAGCAAAAAAGCAAAATTTCACGGAGGTTGAAGTGGAGACACTTGTGGGTGAGATGGAGGCCCGAAAGGTAGTTTTGTTCGGCGGTCACGGGATTGGGATCGCCAACAAAAAAAAGCAGAGTGAGTGGCAACATGTTGCTGCAGCAGTGAACTCTGTCAGTAGCACGGAGCACAGACCAGCCTCTCGGTGCCCCCTCCACAGACCCCGGATTCTCGCATGCTAGAGCTAACACTACTCGTTGATCCTATCCTTCCTCTACCTCACTTCCAAGTGATTAAAATCGACGTAGCCTGGTGACAAGGGGCGGATTGTTTGCTGATCTTTCCCCCTCCTCAGCACAACGTATCTTCACCCATTAGCAGGGTTTTTTCTAAACAAGGGAACAGGGGCGCTGCGCCCCGATACTCCCGGCGTGCGCCATCCTACCGAAATGCCGACTGAACCTGTCAGACTTGGATCTGTACTTACATGCTGCTGTACAACATACACTATTTCTCAAAACGATCTTTTCTCCGCGAAAATATCCCAACACCACCACCTGACAATGTGTCTGATCCTCAAATAACTTATAATTACTCCAAAAATATTCCGATCCGAATTGGAGTTTCCCAGACCGAGTCGACATGCTAACGTTAAAGTTATTAGCAGCTAGCTAGCTAGCTACTATGTATTTGAATGGGTTTTTGGTCTAGGCGCTAAGATGCTAAGCAAGTATACAAGACCATTCCAGTTCTCTCTGCACAAAGCTACGGGTTCCCTGTTACCAGGGAACCCGTAGCAGGGAACTAAATGGCAGCTGCACGGCCGAATTAGCCCAATAAAAGTGTAGTAACCCAGAGAACCAGCTACAACATAGTTTTCATCCAAACGAGCCGTCTTTAGCGAACGGTGAATTGCATTGGCTTCTACGAGCAGTCGGCTTTCAGCCGCGAGCTTAGGGACCGTC
This sequence comes from Gadus macrocephalus, assembly GCF_031168955.1. Lineage (NCBI taxonomy): Eukaryota > Metazoa > Chordata > Actinopteri > Gadiformes > Gadidae > Gadus > Gadus macrocephalus. Next base: position 24,902,765 of record NC_082387.1, read on the forward strand.
TGCAAAGTGCAAAACTGAATTGCATTGGCTTCTACGAGCAGTCGGCTTTCAGCCGCGAGCTTAGGGACCGTCTGCAAAGTGCAAAACTGAATTGCATTGGCTTCTACGAGCAGTCGGCTTTCAGCCGCGAGCTTAGGGACCGTCTGCAAAGTGCAAAACTGAAAACGACAACAATAGTAACATTTCTATAGCGTCGCCATTATTGACTCTAGAGCCCCAAAACTTGTTCCATAGAGGCATGGCACAGGAGGTCTACCATGACTAACGCTACCCTGAACCACCTCCTCAGGATCAGTATTGAGGGGCCTGCAATTGATCAATTTGATTTTGACAAGGCAGTGAGCCGTTGGGGCAGTCTCAGGAACAGACGGCTGCTGTTGTGATTTGTCCTACTTAATAAAAGTTTAGCCAATATTTTTTAAATTTGTCGTGTTTATTTACAGGGTAAAGTTGTACAAGTCTACCAAAAGTTGATAGTATTTTAGTTTTTCAGGATGACCACAAGAGCTAGAATTTCTCTCTAAGATAGCCTCAGAATGTACCATTTAATCATTATTTTTTCAAAGGCTTCGCGCCGTGGAAGGGGGAGACCCCCCTTCCACACCATCCCCCGCCTCGGCCGCGTTGCTCCCTCGGCTTTGCGCAGGGGTCTGCTCCCTGCTACTTTTTTTTTCTAGAAAAACCCCTGCATTAGTGTTGGGGGTATCGCGTTACAAATTAACGCGTTACAGAAACAATATTACTTTTTTGGTAACGAAGTAAAGTAACGCATTACATTTAATATATCGGTAACTACTCTACTTTACTAGACTATACTAACGGTTCTCCTGCGTTACCCAAGCCGTGTTTTCCTGCGGGTAAAGTCCTGGGGTCTCATTTATAACCATTGCGTACGCACAGTCCCAGAATTAAAAAAGAAGTGGTCTGACATAGAGTTACATATTTTTATGTAGCCTAGTGTTATGGTCCCTAAATACCCTCTCCCTCCGAATCCTGCCATTTGCATGGTCCGCCAGAAGTGCCATATAGTGCAGCATTACCACGGCGCAGACCTCTGTATTTATAGGGTTACGGTAATAAGACTGACCGAGAACACCTTGGATAATCAGTTTGTAATCACCCACGTAAAATGTTCTTGAACATAACCCCTTTTTAATGCGTGATTTGTCATGAAAAGCATCAAGAGTAACGGACAACGTTTGTGATGAGGAGTGTGGCTTGGTTTTCCACACTTGGGATTTAATTGACATTTGATTATGTGTTTACAGTGTCACATAAAAATATTATGTTATTGACACATGTTGGACGGATGCTTTATTCCATGCAGTCGCGCCGTCAGTGGACAGTATGGAGTGACGGGATTAAATATAGAGATTTTTTTTTTATTTCTATTCAAAGGAGATGTTTCTGGAGTAATAACTGAGAAATAACGCAGTAGACTTAAATTATTCTGATTAGGATTTAACGCATGATACGGGTTGAAATTAATTTTATGAAGGGCGATGATAAAACATAATCGTTCTTCTCACTTCTCACTTGTGCATTCTACTCACAATTCTTCGGTCTGACTTCAGTTCACCACCACACCATCTGTGTCGCCAATTCTCCTTTTCCTCCAAACCATGCGTACGCATGGGTCAGAGTTTGCTTAGGGCTGCGCACATTTTCCCGTCAAGTTGGTTTTTTATAGATCACAACATGGCGTGGAAAGTCACGTACGCCAATTTCAGCCCCGTTTTGTGCGTACGCAACGGTTATAAATGAGACCCCAGGACTGTACCCGCAGGCAAACACGGCTTGGGTAACGCAGGAGACACGTTACTATAGTCCAGTAAAGTAGAGTAGTTACGATATATTAAATGTAATGCGTTACTTAACTTCGTTACCAAAAATGTAATATTGTTACTGTAACGCGTTAATTTGTAACGTGATACCCCCAACACTAATGGGTGGAGATACGTTGTGCTGAGGAGGGGGAAAGATCAGCCAACAGTCCGCCCCTTGTCACCAGGCTACGTCGATTTTAATCACTTGGAAGTGAGGTAGAGGAAGGAGTAGTGTTAGCTCTAGCATGCGAGAATCCGGGGTCTGTGGGGGGGGCATCGAGAGGCTGGTCTGTGGGGGGGGCATCGAGAGGCTGGTCTCAGGGCTGCTGCCCGCCCAGACCAAGGTCGTCTTCATTGACCGAGCCTTCGCTCCTGGGCTCTTCAGAGGAGATTTGCACCGACATGTTATGGGCGTTCTGCGTGACCTCAAGGGATCCATGGCCTGTGGCATCCTAAACCAACCACAGGCCTCCTCTCATTAGTCTATGAGAGCAGCCGCCAATCACAGGCCTCCTCTCATCAGTCTATGAGAGCAGCTGTCACGTTAAAATTGTACCGGGGGCGAAAATTGTACCGGCCTACGTCATCAGTTGTTGACAACTTGACAACTGATTTGATTGGGTTGTCCGTTGCCGGGCAGGTTTCAAAAAACATTCGGCTCATGTTTCCAAAGACGAAATAACATAATACAGATAACGGATCGCAAGATAACACTTGTTTTTACTTTATATTTGTATTGTATTGAATTGTTTAATCGAATTTAGCTAGTAAACTGAGTGTTTAAAGCAGGTTTCAAAAACCATTTGCGCTTATATTGCCGAACACCAAATAACATAATACAGATAACGGATCGCTAGATAACACTTGTTTTTACTTTATATTTGTATTGTATTGAATTGTTTAATCGAATTTAGCTAGTAAACTGAGTGTTTAAAGCAGGTTTCAAAAACCTGTCTTATCACGCTCAATGAAGGAGTGCAATAAACGAGCATGAAAGTTCGCGAATTTTCAAGAACCTTCCCACGTCATTCGACAGGATCGCCCGTTGCCAGGCAGGTTTGGAATTTGTCAACAACTGATGACGTAGGCCGGTACAATTTTCACCCCCGGTACAATTTTAACGTGACACAGCCACCAATCACAGGCCTCCTCTCATCAGTCTATGAGAGCAGCCACCAATCACAGGCCTCCTCTCATTAGCCTATGAGAGCAGCCACCAATCACAGGCCTCCTCTCATTAGTCTATGAGAGCAGCCACCAATCACAGGCCTCCTTTCACAAGTAGTTCACTTATGGTTATATTTTACTGCCTTTGCCCCTCTGGAATTCAACAGTGGCTGTCCAAACGAATGTAGTAGGGGTGGCCCAGAAGGGGGGAGGGGGGTTCACAGCATCTTTGTATGCATTAAAAATAACAAATACACCACAGTGACATTGTGAAGAACCTGATCAGACAGCGAGTGACCAATTGCAAATCACGGTAAGAGTATGATTTCACACTCAACAGAGAATGCCCCCCTGGAATGAATTGTAACTTTCTAACTTTGGTAAGGTAAACTGGAAAGTGTTTAAGCCTTCTCGTCTTCATTCCAATCCTTTCTGGAAACCCCCTGGGTGTTAATGTATTCAAGAGAACCTCGGGCCTTAAACGATTACCAAGAAAGGGTGTGTCTGATGACTCACCTGCTGAGAAGGGTCAGGTAACAGGCTGAGCCGGCCTGGTGAGGGAGGGAAAGAAAAAAGGACACTTGTTTTATCTCTTGACAAGCACTTGTTTTGGACATGTTTCAGCTCACTTAAAGTATGTAGGGATAAAAGGTATCTCTAGGCCAAAATAAATGTTGGAATTCTATATAAACGGGCAACAGTATTCATGTTGTAGTATTGCAGTGTAGTAGTAGGTACTGTCGCCAATAGGTTAACCTGCTGGTGATCAGGGCTTAAAAGGTGATTTGGTTTGCTAAATCTCCAGTGCAATACATTACTCCTGACATTAGAAATTACATCTGTGATACCTTAGCCACACATACCTTAGCCATACATCCTACCTTAGCCATACATCCTACCTTAGCCACACATACCTTAGCCATACATCCTACCTTAACCACACACCTAGCTACACATCATCAGCCTACCTACACATACCTACACACCTCCATGCGGTCCTGCTCTTACCTTTGGACAATAAAGCCTATAAACTTGGAACTCTGACTGGACATTCCCAAAACCTCCTCTTCAACTACTAACCCTAACGATTTTGTAATCTACTTATCCAAATGTTAACTTCAATTGTAATATAACCCAGAACACTAAGGTTATCTTGTAATATACGTTCTGTGTTCATATATCCGGGACCCAGAGTAATAAAGTTAGCATACATGTAATTTGTATGCACGGTCATCTTCTCTAACTTTATCTAAACTGAATATACATTAGCTTGCCCAGAATATGAGGCTTTAAATTATACCAATGACATAACTTTACTCACTTTGGTTCATGTGTGGATCATCGGTCCACTGACACAACAGCTTTCCAACTGAATCGATTTAAAATGACCACGAATCTGTCGATGCACCGATTCAAACGTTGCAAATCGGTTGAGTGAAGCTTTAGCCTGCAATGTCAACAAATTTCATCCCGTTTCGATATGGATCCATAAAATGAAACTAAAGGAATTGGGCGTAACTCGGGGTGTGTTTGCGTATATTTGCGCGCGCGCCCAGCATCTTGGAAGCAGGTAAAGGCGCGTTCACGGTCCTGTTGACAACGAGACGGCTCGCCAGTGCTTACGCGTGTTCCCGACAGCGTTCATGTGCACTGCGTTGGGAATCTAAAAGTTCTTCACAGCAGGTTTTTTTTATCCGGTAAAGAAAAGTCAGAACTAAACAGAACTTAGTAGCATCAGTTTCAAGTTTGAACGCATTTATTTCCTAGGAGCCTATCACCTATCCTTTTATTTAGATTCAGATTCATACTTTATTGTCATTGTGCAAACTTGTACAATGAAATTGGGGGTGGTGCTCACTACCAATTATAATTAATTATGAGAAGCACATACAGTATTGCCACTGTATGATCCGGGTTCAGGGTCTGTGTGACACATCAATCATGAATCTATCAAATCTCCCCTCTCTGGAAGAACTGTACAACACCCGCTGCCTCAAGAAGGCTACCAAGATCTCCAGGGATCCAACCCACCACCCGGGTAACGAACACTTTGTGCTGCTGCGCTCAGGGAAACGGTTCAGGACTATCGGCTGCACGGACAAACAGACTTATATCTAGTTTCTACCCCAGGGCCATACAGGCGTTGAACGTTGCCAACACCTGACCTCGTACTATCACGCACACGCACATAACATGTGGCAGCTACTGGGGAACATTGCAATTCCCCACGAACCATCTATTTATTTATCTATTTATTTATATTTATTACATTAAATATTTATTTATTTTTCTAAGGACTTGTGTAATCTTTTTTGGTTGCATGTTTTTTCAAGTCATTCAACTGCACTTTAACTCAGTTTAGGTTAGATTTATATTAGATGTGTCAGTTTTAGTTAGATTTATATCAGATGTTAGATTTATATTAGATGTTAGATTTATATTAGATGTATCAGTTTTAGTTAGATATATATACAGTGTCTTTTTTTATCAGACTGTATATATTGTTTATGTATGTTCCTTGTCCTCTCTTTTTCTTTAAGCACCAGGGGGGAGCTCTCCCAAATGTACCTGTACCTGTACCTGTACTTTGACAATTGTGACGCCCTGCCCCTCTCTCTGCCTATTGGTTGTGGGTGGAGATTGGGAAAGGGCGTCAGGCCAATTGGCCACACCTGTGGGGTATAGGGATCCAGAGATTTAAGGGCTGGGTAGCCATGTGTTGAGGCGCTCTTTGTTGCTGCTTCTAGACACACACACATTATGTACACAAACAAAAACACACCCACACATCGTTCATTAATCTATGAACACACACACACACACACACATGCACAGACATTTGTACACACACACACACACACACACATCGTTCATGGACCTAAACACACAGCAGGTCAGTGCCGGTGGTAAGCAGCGGGTAACATCAGTGTCTCTCGTGGTTCATCTCTCAGCCCTCTCTGGGTTCAGCTGGGCTGCTGAACGTCAGATTAGAGGGGGCCGCTTGGGTCTGGGGGGTCCTCACGGTCCTGACGTTGTGGAGGACCAGCTGTTAGGGGGACGTTTGAATACCTGTGGACCCATGGACATACCTGTAGAGCATCGGGTTGTTGAGCAGCAGCTGTTGGTGCTCTGAGGGGTCAACCCGTTCAGTGGGATTGCAACACTTAGTGATTGGTTTAAATGCTCCGCTGTACTCCAAATTATTCATTTTATTGGGCTTCTGAAAGGTTCAGCATAAACCATGAAAGGACTTTTGAGATCTTCCTTTGGGTTTAGCAGGTTGTACAAATATTTACTCTCTAATGTAAAATGTGTTTTCAATGTTGATTGATGATACATTATTTTACTACAATATTTTAAATATTTTCAACATCGTAAGAGAGGAATTTGATATCAGTTTTAATTTTGCCATGCCTGACATGGAACGTGATTTAAAGCAGATTTAACATAATCACAAACTATATTAAAGGTTCTATGGGAAAGTGTAAAAATTTTCATGTTGTGAATGACTGATGATCTTTGTGTTCTCTTGGGAACAACAAGTCAACATGTATAGTTATTGAAGGTACCTGTTTTATATTTGTAATTGTTCATAAAGCATAATGTTAATAAACAACTCAGTGGATCAACTCAACGTTCTTGTGTGTTCAGATGATTCTTCCAGTTGGTTACATTTTTAATCCTCTAAGTCTTCCTCCAACACAACAGTGGAGCCTCCATTCACCCCTTCATCAGTGTGGAGGGAGGATATTACCACACACACAACGGTGGAGTCTCCATCACCTCTTCATCAGTGTGGAGGGAGGACATTACCACACACACAACAGTGGAGTCTGACTTTTTTAACCACACACGCATACACAAAAACTAAAAGTATGTCATCTGGTGAGAAATATACACACACATCCTCACATACACACATAAATATAGGCACACACACATTACAGAGTTACAATTATGTTTATTTAGGAACTCTGTGAAGTTCCTTCCTTCCATGAAACATAGATACTATAACTGGCATTAGAGTTAATGAGAAGCTTCTACCGCTAACCCTCCAACGTGTTTCAGGACAGGGGTTTAACATCTGCAGGATGCAGATGTTCTTCCAGATGTTCCTGCTGTGGAAGAGCTCATGGTAGGACAGGCGAGGCCGGCTGCAGCCGCTGGGCTCCAGGTCCAGCTCTGAGGAACATCACAACGGTCAGCAGACTGAGCAGTCACCTGCTTCTCCAACTCACAGAACCCACAGAACCCTCTCCTCCTCCTCTCTCCTCCTCCTCCTCCTCCATCTCTCCTCCTCCTCCCCCCCCTCCTCCTCCTCCCTGATGAAGACCTACCTGTGAGGCTCTCGTCGTCCGGGTTCTCTCTGGAGCCTCTCCTCCCGCTGAAGGAGCTTGTGTCCTCGGAACGGCCGGCCAGCAGCAGCCAGCGGGGAGACTCAGGGAACACCCCGGAAACCCTGAAACACAGGGGGGGGGGGGGCAGGAAGACGGTGACAGCCAACCAATCAGCAGAGAGTCTTGATGTTGATGACTAATGACCCTACACATCGCTACATTCTTGCAAAAGTGCTTCATTCATTCCTGCTGACTTCCATTGAAAAAAAGTGGTAGAAATGTGTGTAACCATTTTGTATTTCCATTTGTCTGGCAACATCTTTCTGACGACTTTTCCTGTCTCCAAATGTCGTCACCGCATGATGCAAACTGTGTTTTAATTATCAGGACTTGGTTTGCATGACTTTCTATGACTCCTACTATTTGACGAGTGACGGTGGAGTGACTCAGAAACAGGTCATTAAGGAGCGCAAGGCATCGTGCTCAAGGATATTTGACAGCACACCAGGTGTGAGTGTGATTAGCCTTACAAGCCGTTTTGAAATTCTGCCCCTTATGACATCATAAGTGGGCGTGTCGCCAGAGGGTGGGGGGGGGGTTGTCCTGCCGTACGGCCAGACCGCCCACGGGCCACGTGTTCCTGATAAGAGACGGAGTGAGTCACTTGGGCTGTTTCAGACATCAGCACCTCAGACTAGCGCCGCCACTAGCGCTGCACGCCAAGTGGGCGTGTCCACCTAGATGTGTGCTGGATAGATCAGTCTACCAGCCTACCCAGTGGACTGCAGCAAACGTTGCTCATCTATCCGTCACACATCTAGGTGGACACGCCCACTTGTGATGTCATAAGGGGGAGAACGGCTTGGAACGGCTGATCACACTCACACCTGGTGGCATGTCATGGGACCTTTAACCACTCCACCATTTTGTATGGCTGCCTGTTCCTGGGCGAGCAGGAGAATCGATCATGTACATAACTGCTCCTGCTGGGACTTCTTCTCAGAGTGCATGGGGGTGAGTGATGACACAACCAGAAATTATCATAATTATTATATTAGGAAGACATGGGAAAATGACATCAAGGCAAGATTACTCATGTTTGGTTTTTAGAAGTCTTCAGTAGGACGCTGTCATCACAGAGAACAGGGTAGTACTTACTGTTTACTTCACCTCTATTCATTCGGCTTTAATACTGCAACTTTGGTTTCTTCAGACACATGTCATTAACGAGGTACGAGGTATCGGTGAGGGGCATCTCGCTCAAAGGCTGTGGACAAAGGGAATTGAACCCTCCTCCTTTTGGCTGGGAGTCTACAATTACAATTAGGGCATTTGGCAGACGCCTTTATCCAAAGCGACTTACATCGGTTAATACACACATTGACACACCGACGGCAGAGTCAACCACGCAAGGCGACAGCCAGCTCGTCAGGAGCAGTCAGGGTTAAGTGTCTTGCTCAGGGGCACATCAACACTCTTCCCCAAGCCTTTTCGTGTATGTAGTTCACAAAAAGGTATGTAACAATATAAATATGTTGCCTGGGGGACAGGCCCTCGGTGAAACATTTATTAGTATATGCTACACGTGAAACTGAAAGATGGCGCAATTTGATTGGTTATTAAATTGTTAATTATAGTACAGTCCAAGCGTTTCATTAAATTAAAAGGAGCGCAGGCTAATGGGGGGGGGGGGGCAGCGGGTGCACCCACCAGGGGAGGGGGGGCTATTCCTCCTAGTCAGCCCGACCTCGAGGCTAATTGAGACTCAACCTTCTCTCCATTCGTCCTCAACCTCGCGCTGACTTTATGGTCCATCAGACAGCCTTTCACGAGGATTAACAGGAGCGCCGCGCTGGACGGTCAGAGTCATCCTGGGCTCGTTTGGTGCAGAGGAACTACCCGCTTTTTTTTTTTTGAAAGCTGTTTGAGTGTGATGAGGACTAATACGTCTGAATTCGTAACCGGGCTGGAGCGAAGAAATATGGAAGGAAAGGGTTTTGGTAGGGGGTAAAATCTTGTGAGTGGAAAACTCTCCAAGCGACAGCAGAAAGATGCGCGAGGCAGACTGACTCTGTTTACTTTTCTTTTGATGACGAGTTGACAAGCTGGCATTAAATAATCCTAATGGAGCATGTCATCCACTTGACCTCAGCAAGATGGAGGCTCTGTGTGGCCTAGCCGTGCAGCGCTAGTGGCGGCGCTGGGCTGATGTCTGAAACAGCCCCAGCGACTCTCTTTGACTCTTATCAGGAAGACGCGGGCGGTCTGGCCGTACGGCAGGACACCACCACCACCCCCCCAATGGCTGTATTCACACGCAACCCCCCACTGTAATTGGGGCAGGGGGGGGGGGGGGTGAGGGGGTATAGGGTGGTGAAGGGATTGCTGTTAAACTATGACTTTTTGTCAACAATAGGTCCGGCACAAAGCATATTAACAGATGTATTTGCTTTGTTTTTCAGTCTGATAGCCGATATTCTAAACCTCTCATCGACCAACTGACGTTAGCGCTTGCTATAAATGTTAGCGGCAGAACGTCGGTTGGCTAACTCACAGGCAGCTGAAATTTAGATTGAAGACGGGCACAGATCCGAAAAACACAAACTCGTCCCCCTCAATATAAATGATTTCTTAATAAATGAAAGCACAGATTAAATAGAAGCAGACTCCACTTTTGAGATAATTCTCCCATAAACACCTTTAAAGGTTTGGTATATATATACAGTATATCCATGAATCCTGAACAGTGGTCTGAACCGTTTGCTACAGCAGATCATCTGATACGCATTGCTGGTAATCATGATTCCCCTCGAGAAAAAACTCCATGTTTATGGTCCCCCCCCGTCAAATTTTAATGAGACCCCTACCATAGGTGCTGGGTCATATAAGGCCCATAGGATTCCCATTGCAGAGGGATCATATAAATACCGGTGGGTACCGCCATTACGAAAATCCAATTAAAAAGCCATATTAAAGAATCAAATACAGAGCATATTAGATGACGATTGCTGGCGTCCATGCTTTATGAGAGTAATTAGTTTTTGTTGATTGTATACACAAAAAATTGAACTATGCACACAATTCTGAAAACTTGAGGCTCATGTATCAACTACAAGAATCCAGACTGCTAAACTCTAAGCACCAATCCATTGTTTTCACGCATATTCTAAATCATATTTTTGCAGAACTCTACGGATTGGTCTCACTCACTTCTCACCTGTTCAAACTCAACTGGCAAAAGACTTCAATCATGTGTCAGAGCATATAAGAGGCCTCAGGTGAGCTCTGCTGTGTTGTAGATGAGCTGCTCTGGCCTGATCAGGATCAGAGGTGGGATACAGACTGATTTACATGTAGATCTGTTTCACCTCATTTATATTCTCATTTTTATTTCTTGTTGGCCTACGAAAAGCTTTTCATGCAGTCAGTTTAGCTGAACATTTTACTGTATTACAGTAACAAATAAATATTTGCTTTGTTACCTATTTTTAATTGTGTTTCATCATTACATCCCACGAAAGACAGTCTTAACATTTTCTTACTGTAGTGTTTTTCATTTTACTTATCTGTACTTATACTTATACTGCACTGTCATTTGCCAAAATAGGTAACATTGGTGTATTGTCATAACAATGGTGCGGTATCAACTATAGATGTACAATATAACTCTGGGAAGCTGGGATTGTGAGTTCAGCCCATTGGAGCCCATTGGATGGACAAATATGCATTGTATCCTATTCTGATACGATCGTGTAAATGCAATATTTATATGATATATTCACAGTATTATATTACAATATGGCAATAGTCTTTATACCGTATGTAGCACCTAATTGCAACTTTAAAAATTGAAGCTATTTCTAAAAAAAATGAGGGAGACAGGAGGAGAGGGAGAAGGGGGGGAGGGGGGAGAGGGAGACGTGGGGGAGAGAAAGAGAGACAGAGAGTGATTGTCCGGCCGTCTGTCTGTGGTTTCTTTCTACAACCGACAGAGAAACTGAGGCACCCCCCCCCCAACCAAAACCCAGGGAGGAGGTCCAAGAATAGTATCGGAAAAACATTTGTTTTATTTATAATTTCAGATCGATATATTATTATTCTTAGGGCACTTAGGTAAGCATTATTTGCTTATAAAACGAGAATGATCATCAGCTGAACACACGAGAACATTCAGTTGGATCCACTGAGTTGTTTATTACAATTATGCTTCATTAACAAAAAAAACAGAAAAATAGTCCATTACATGTGCACAACAAACACAAGGACTAAAACAATAAAAACAGCAGAAATTACTAATCATCATCAGGTGTGCACATATCTTTAATAACTGAACATCAGTGTTGGGCAAGTTACTTTAAAAAAGTAATTAGTTACAGATACTAGTTACTTCTCCCAAAAAGTAACTAAAGTAGTTACTCCGTTACAAATTATAAAAGTAACTAGTTACTGTGGAAAATTACTATTGCGTTACTTTCTAGTACATTTTTTTAAATGATCAAAATTTGTCAAATAATTTGGACCCCACGTGCACCCCCACCCCTCTTTAATGGAAATCAATATACATGTGCATGTTCATGCACTGAAGCACGGAATGCACGGAAGCATGCAACGTTGAACAATGTTTGAATTACTTGACACCGACGTGGCATAATGTGCATTTCACAATTACCCTCGTTCCTTTAATTTCTTGGAGGAAAAAGTAATGGCTATACTATACTTCCATTTAAAGAATGCTGTTTTGGGATTATTTGGGTTTGCCATTCCTGTTTCACGTTGACTCACTTGTTTCGATGTGTGTCGGAATATGCGTGCTTTCGAATGTGTTTAAACACCCGCCCAACTCTACCTCTGATTGGCTTACCGTAACATGTTACTCTACCTCAACCAATCGTTATCATTAATGCGATTGTCTCGTACCCACCCACTAACCAAGGAAGTACAGTAAAGAGAGAGAGCGAGATCTAGTCTGATGAAAAAACTGCTTTGATTATAGTAACGCGCCACATTTTTTGGAAGTAAGGGTAACAGTGTTATAATGATGGGAAGAATAATCTGTTCTATTATTCGTTACGGAAAAAGTAACGCTGTTAGTAACGCCGTTATTTATAACGCCGTTATTCCCATCACTGCTTTACATATTCTGTCGCGTTTTGGTTCCCAACAGAACACAAAAAATCAAGATTCAGCTTGAGGTCATTTACAACATGCAACATTATCCCATAAACCTTGGTTATTATGAACAGATGTAAAATCTGCTTTAGTAGAGTTTAGGATTATGACCAAAATTAAAGTTACCAGATTCCTTCTGAAAATATACAAACATTTACCATCAATAGGTATTTTGTATACATTTCAAATAATGAATGTGCTTATCTAACTATGGAAGATCTTAAAAGTCTTTTCATGGTTTATCATCCTATACTTTCCAGAGGAGAGAGGAAGAGAGAGAGAGCGAGAGACTATAACTGCCAGAGACAGTGGCAGTTGAGTCATCAGTCCTCTCTGGCCTTCAAAGCCCCTTCATCAAAAGCCACTCATCCTCTAACACAAAAGCAGTGTGTGTGTATCTGTGTGAGTGTGTATGTGTGTGTGTGTCTGTCTGTCAGTCTGTGTGTGTATGTGTGAGCGCCCGCCCATCTGCATGTTTTTTTTTTTCTACAAGCGACACAGATACACTGAGGAGGACCCCCACCCTAACCCCACCCTAAACCCGAACCAGAGACACTGAGCCACCCCGCTGACCCCCCCATACCACGACCCCAGGGAGGAGGTCCTCCTGGGTGAAGGAGGCCTTGTAGGTGTGGAGGTGTGTCAGTGTGTCTGAGGACCCTCCTCCACCTGGGGACACTCTGTAGAAGGACAGAGAGCCAGCAGGCCGGTCCAGATACACTCCTACTATGGTGGAGCCAGCGGGGTGGAGACGTATGTCTGTTCTACTACTGTTGTACCAGGCAGAATAATGATCATCAACACAATAAAGACACCAGGACTTGTTGTTATATCCAAACCTGCTATCATCACCCCCTCCTCTCCTTGTGATTCCTCTGTATGTCACTCCTATATCAACACCTCTTTTCCTCTCTACCTCCCAGTAACAGCGGCCAGTCAGAGCCTCTCTACCCAACACCTGGAGCTGGGAGTCAAATCTCTCTGGGTGATCCGGATACGACTGGTCCTCTCCAACCCACGTCACCTTCCTGTTGTCCTCAGACAGAGAGAGTCGTCTGTTGGCCGTGTTCGGGTCCAGTGTGAGTTCACAGGCATCTGACGGAGAACAAGACATGATGAGCTGCTGAACTATTCTTCATCATCATCATCGTCATCATCATCATCACTAGTACTGTTCTCATGTATTCTTCTTCTTTATATTCTCTTTCAGACTCTTTTTTTGATCACTCTCTCTTCTTCAAACATTACCAGAGAAAGACAAAACAAATATCATATGATAGCAACTATAGTAGAATCATGTGCTGTCGATTTTCTAAGCAATAGTACACATTGTGTTTAAGACAATTAAAGTTAAAGTTCATTGGAAATCCCATGTGTGTGTGAGTGGCTGTCCCAATCAAAACATTGAAACAAGGACAAATGTATAAAGTGCATTTACTCCCTCAATATTGTGTTTGGCATGATGAGCTTATTACTCACATGAAATATCTCAACAATATTTGAAATATCTTCCAAGATATTAAACTTTTGGATTTCCCAATACACACACATCAACCTTCAAAGGGACACCTGTTTAAACCACAGACTGAACGAGCTGAGCTCACATACAGGCTGGAGATGGACTGATGAACCATAGAACTGGTCCATACATACTATACATACATAGACATGTACTCATGCATACGGGCTTACCTACACATACATATACATATCGTTTGGGTCACTTGGGTAGGATTCGTTTATATATATTAGTGCTGTCAAGCGACTAAAATATGTAATCGCGATTAATTGCAATAATGTCATAGTTAACTCACGAATCACAATCTTTTTTCTGTGCCAAATATCCCTTGATTTCTTTATCCCATTAATTTTTCTCATTTTAATGCTCTTATCAACATGGAGAAGTGCATCGGCTTGCCTTGTGCAAATGTTTTTTTATTGATAACAACATTGGCATATACTGATCAAAGCAGGACGATACAAAAAAAATGCCTATAGTACAATTAAACGATGAACATACAAACATACTGCCTTGAGCATAGCAGTCAGGCTACTGCTTCTTTGTTTTGAGCCAAAGAAAAAAAAAAAGATTTGGTGATAAAAAAAATTAACCCTGTTAAAATTGGCTTGCGTTAACGCCGTTAATAACGCGTTTAACTGACGGCAGTAATATATATAACATCATGCAGACAAAGACAGGCTGGAAATTAACAGTCAAAACTTGTATGTATGTATGTATGTATGTATGTATGTATGTATGTATGTATGTATGTATGTATGTATGTATGTATGTATGTATGTATGTATGTATGTATGTATGTATGTGTGTGTGTGTGTGTGTGTGTGTGTGTGTGTGTGTGTGTGTGTGTGTGTGTGTGTGTGTGTGTGTGTGTGTGTATATGTATGTATGTATGTATGTATGTATGTATGTATGTATGTATGTATGTATGTATGTATGTATATATGTAAATGTATAAATACATAGACTTAAGAGACACTTACACCTCTGTGGAACTGGTTTCAGCCTCCACACTCCACCGTGCTCCACACTGGGGGGGAAACAAAGTAAGAGCAGCATGTTGAAACATTCACCATCATCATCTGCTGTCTCATCACTTTCTACACAACATGAGTTACAGCTGCCTTTTCAAACCACTTCATCTAGCAGCGGCTTGAATCCTTGTAGGAGACTTTGTCCCTGAGTGGTGAGCTGTCCTCTCCATACCTGAGAGTGTCCAGTCTCCAGAGTGGATCCTCCAGTCCAGCAGAGAGCAGCGCAGCTCCTGATTCTCCTGGGTGATTGTAGCTCAGGTCGAGCTCTCTCAGATGGGAGGGGTTGGAGCTCAGAGCGGAGGCCAGAGAAGCACAGCCTTCCTGTGTGACTAGGCAGCAAGACAACCTACACACACACACACACACACACACACACCACACACACACACACACACACACACACACACACACACACACACACACACACACACACACACACACACACACACACACACACACACACACACACCATCTAAAGTAACCACATTTATAAAGTGTATTCATTCCATATGGAGGACAAGTAAAAGCTAATAATAACAGAAGTGCATCAGACATGAGCAGCACTTACTGGAGTCTAGAATAACCTGTTTGAAGAAGAGGCTGATAACTGACCTGAGAGTTTCCAGTGTACTGTGTGGACTCCCCAGTCCAGCAGAGAGCAGCTTCACTCCTGAATCCTGCAGATCATTGGTACTAAGGTCCAGCTCTCTCAGACTAGAGGAGTTGGAGCTGAGAACTGAGGCCAGAGCTTCACAGCATCTCTCTGACAGCTTACAGCCATTTAACCTTCACACCAATAAACAGGAACATGCAAATTGTTATGCAAATTGTTACCATTCTTTTTAAATACATGAAATAGTAAATTGTATGAATAAGCTGGTCTTTAAATATTAAGAGAAGGATGCCACAAAGATGTTAAATTATTGAAAAAAGTTATCTTACTACTATATGATAGTAGGTCTGTCGCACAAGTTACTCGACAAGTTGGTCAACGCGCATGTGCCAAGCAGCCCGCAGCTCACACGCACACGCACACACACACACACACACACACACACACACACACACACACAGTCACACACACACACACACACACACACACACACACACACACACACACACACACACACACACACACACACACACACACACACACACACACACACACACACACACCCAAACTAAAGTAATCACATTTATAAAGTGTATTCATTCCATATGGGGGACAAGTAAAAGCTTTGATACTTTATTGCGACAAAGCTGTCACCCTGTCCGAGAAAAGGAAGAGTAAGTGGGGAGATGACATCATCCCAGACAGCAGACCTTCCTTCACTTGGATATGAAACAGGATCTTAAACAAATGCTCCTTCTTCAATAGCTACAACTCAGATGAGATATTGTTTGGTTAGAGTCAGGAGAAGTCTGCTGTGTTTGGTAGGCTTAGACCGTTTCTTCACAGGTTCTTACATTGTGTAGAACCAGGGAGTGTTTTGTCAGCAGGTAAAAAGATTAACAGAAATGCATCGGACATGAGCAGCACTTACTGGAGTCTAGAATAACCTGTTTGAAGAAGAGGCTGATAACTGACCTGAGAGTTTCCAGTGTACAGTGTGGACTCCCCAGTCCAGCAGAGAGCAGCTTCACTCCTGAATCCTGCAGATCATTGGTACTGAGGTCCAGCTCTCTCAGACTAGAGGAGTTGGAGCCGAGAACTGAGGCCAGAGCTTCACAGCATCTCTCTGACAGCTTACAGCCATTTAACCTTCACACCAATAAACAGGCACATGTTAGGTACTGTGATTCTATTTTACGAGAATTGTTACCAGTCTTTTTACATACATGAAATACTAAATTGTATGAATAACTTGGATCTTTAAATATTAAGAGAAGGATACCACATAGATGTTAAATTATTGAAAAAAGTTATCTTACTACTATATGATAGCAGGCCTGTCGCACAAGTTACTCGACAAGTTGGTCAACGCGCATGTGCCAAGCAGCCCGCAGCTCACACGCACACACACACACACACACACACACACACACACACACACACACACACACACACACACACACACACACACACACACACACACACACACACACACACACACACACACACACACACACACTAAAGTAACCACATTTATAAAGTGTATTAATTCCATATGGGGGACAAATAAAAGCTTTATTGATATTTTATAGAGACAAAGCTGTCACCCTGTCCGAGAAAAGGAAGAGGAAGTGGGGAGATGACATCATCACAGACAGCAGAACTTCCTTCACTTGGATATGAAAAAGGATATTAAACAAATGCTCCTTCTTCAATAGCTACAACTCAGATGAGATATTGTTTGGTTAGAGTCCGGAGAAGTCTGCTGTGTTTGGTAGGCTAAAACCGTTTCTTCACAGGTTCTTACATTGTGTACAACCAGGGAGTGTTTTGTCAGCAGGGAAAAAGATTAACAGAAATGCATCGGACATGAGCAGCACTTACTGGAGTCTAGAATAACCTGTTTGAGGAAGAGGCTGATAACTGACCTGAGAGTTTCCAGTGTACAGTGTGGACTCCCCAGTCCAGCAGAGAGCAGCTTCACTCCTGAATCCTGCAGATCATTGGCACTCAGGTCCAGCTCCCTCAGACTAGAGGAGTTGGAGCTGAGAACTGAGGCCAGAGCTTCACAGCATCTCTCTGACAGATTACAGCCATTTAACCTTCACACCAATAAACAGGAACATGTTAGTTACTGTGATTAAATGTTATGAGAATTGTTACCAGTCTTTTT
Source organism: Gadus macrocephalus (assembly GCF_031168955.1). NCBI lineage: Eukaryota > Metazoa > Chordata > Actinopteri > Gadiformes > Gadidae > Gadus > Gadus macrocephalus. Next base: position 24,920,603 of record NC_082387.1, read on the forward strand.
ACATACATGAAATGCTAAATTGTATGAATAACATGGATCTTTAAATATTAAGACATGGATGTCAAATAGATTTTAAATTATTGAAAAAGGTTATCATTATAATAACCAGAGCTTTCGCGTGCACGTTGCACGCGCCCACCCTCTAGTTGTAATTAAACCCATATCAATATTGTGGAAACCCAAGTTGATAATGTAAGAAATTTCTGAGTGCATAACCGAAATGCATCGGACATGAGCAGCACTTACTGGAGTCTAGAATAACCTGTTTGAAGAAGAGGCTGATAACTGACCTGAGAGTTTCCAATGTACAGTGTGGACTCCCCAGTCCAGCAGAGAGCAGCTTCACTCCTGAATCCTGCAGATCATTGGTACTCAGGTCCAGCTCTCTCAGACTAGAGGAGTTGGAGCTGAGAACTGAGGCCAGAGCTTCACAGCATCTCTCTGAGAGCTCACAGCCATTTAACCTTCACACCAATAAACAGAAACATGTTAGGAACTGTGAGTAAACTCACATAAATCTTCAACTTATTACATAATGAAGGAATTTTACTTGTTACAAATATTCACTTAATCATTAGATGTATAAATGTTAATTATGTATTGGATGTAAAAAGTGGAATAAATGTTTAATTGTGTTTTCAAAATATATTCTTAAATGAATACCACTTCTATTTTCTAGTATTCTGTGTGTACGGAAATTCATTATACCCTAATAGTACACCTGCAAGATGTTTTATATATTATTGTATATTTTATATTCTATTAGTATGTTTATTCTGTTTGGAGTAGAATAGTAATACATGTTGTTATATAATATTAATATAATATAAAGCTGTTATGAACCTACAGTGATCTTTTGCATATTATTTTAACCTTATATTCCTAATTTATGCATATTGTGTCATGTGTATCGTAATACATGTTATTAGTGAACCTACATAGATGTTTTGGAGACTTTGACTACTGGCAGCAGCCTCAGAAGACCCTCCTCTGAGGCAGAGTATTTCTTCAGGTCAAACACGTCCAGCTCCTTTTCTGATGTCAGTAGGATGAAGACCAGAGCTGACAGTTGAGCAGGGGAGAGAGATTTTCTTGAGAGACTTCCTGATGTCAGGTACTGTTGGATCTCCTCCACTAGAGAACGATCGTTCAGCTCATTTAGACAGTGGAACAGGTTGATGCTTCTCTCTGGAGAGAGATCTCCATTTATCTTCCTCTTGATGTAAGACACTAATGTGATGATAGTTTCCTTATTGGTCAGTGAGCTAGTTTCTGTCTGTCCCAGCAGAAATGTTTTAATCTTAGTGATCAGTGATCTACCTTTTTTCTGTGCCAGCAGTCCTCGTAGGACAATCTGATTGGTCTCCAGAGAGAGGCCCAGGAGGAAGCGGAGGAACAAGTCCAGGTGTCCGTTCTCACTCTGTAAGGCCTTGTCCACAGCATGCTGGTAGAGGTGGAGGAGTTTATCTTCACGAGAGGTTGGTGCTTCTTCTGAGAGCAGATTGACCCCCGTGTTGATGAAGGACAGAAAGACATAAAGGGCAGCCAGAAACTCCTGGATGCTCAGATGGATAAAGCAAAACACCCTGTCCTGGTACAGCCCACACTCCTCTTTAAAGATCTGGGTTAACACTCCTGTGTACTCTGAAGCTGATTTGATATCGATGTCACACTCTGCCAGGTCTGCCTCGTAGAAGATCAGGTTGCCTTTCTCCAGCTGGTTAAAAGCCAGTTTTCCCAGAGAAACAATGATCTCCTTGCTCTCTGAACTCCAGTGTGAATCTGTTTCAGCTCTCCCATGATACTTCATACCGCCCTGTATGGACTGAACCCTCAGGAAGTGGCTGTACATCTGAGTCACGGTCTTGGGCACCTCTTCTCCTCTCTGAGATGTTTTGAAGACGTCCTCCAGAACTGTAGCAGTGATCCAACAGAAGACTGGGATGTGACACATGATGTGGAGGCTTCTTGTTTTCTTGACGTGGGATATGATTGTATTGGCCAGCTTATCCTCTCTGAATCTCTTTCTGAAGTACTCCTCCTTCTGTTGGTCAGTGAACCCTCTCACCTCCGTAACCATGTCAACACACTCAGCAGGGATCTGATTGGCTGCTGCAGGGCGTGTGGTTATCCAGATGCGAGCGGAGGGAAGCAGGTTGCCCGTGATGAGGTTTGTCAGCAGCACGTCCACTAAGGTCGGCATTGTGACATCAGTCCAGGTCTGGTTGTTATGGAAGTCCAGAGGAAGTCGACTCTCATCCAGACCATCCAAGATGAAGACAACATGGAACAGGTCGAATCTGCAGATTCCTGCTTCTTTGGTCTCAATAAAGAAGTGATGGAGAAGTTCCACCAAGCTAAACTCTTTGTCTTTCAGTAAATTCAGCTCTCTGAAAGTTAAGAGAAATGTAAAGTGTATGTCGTGGTTGGCTTTGTCTTCAGCCCAGTCCAGAGTGAACTTGTGTGTTAAGACGGTTTTACCAATGCCGGCCACTCCAGTTGTCATAATTGTTCTGATTGGTTGATCGTGTCCAGGTAAGGGTTTAAAGATGTCTTCACATTTTATTGGTGTTTCCTCCTTGGCCGGTCTCCTGGAAGCTGTTTCAATCAGTCTGACCTCATGTTCCTTGTTGACCTCTCCACTGCCTCTCTCTGTGATGAAGACCTCTGTGTAGAAGTCATTCAGACCTGCGGGCTGTCCTGCTTTAGCAATTCCCTCAGACAAACACTTGAATTTCTTTTTTAAAAGAGACTTAATTTTGTCTTGGCACTCGAAAGCAGCAGATCCTAAATGAGAAAACAACAGAAGACATCAGATAGTGGATGGTGACATCAGTGGAAGCATGTCAATATTTCCTGTAAAATTATCAACTTCATGATATTTAGTGGCTTCATTACTTGTGGTTACAGAATATGTAACCACAATATGATTGGTCTAAATAATAATAATAACTAGAAAATGCATTTCCTGCAGAAAATGAGTGAGAGTGCTGTAGTGCAAAGTGAGGTTGAAAATATGTTTTTATAAAGATAGTTTAAGACGTAAAGAGATGTAAAATGGCAAGTGAAGGGATCAAGTGAAGGGATTTGAACTTTGAATTTGAGTCTAAATGGAGTAAACAATGTAAACATGCACACCATTTAAAAATTGTAAAATGTTTGGAAACAAATAAAGTGACCGCTGAATGAAAAGCGCAAAGCATTCAACCGTGCTGTATCTGAAACGTCAAATGTATTGCCCTGGGCCCCGTTTCCTGATATCGATGGATCTTCACTCGTAAGATAATTCTCCCGATGGATCTTGCGATCCATCGATAATTTCTTTGTCGCGTTTCCCGAAACTCCTCTTAATGTGAACGCGCATTCGCTGCACTCACGACGTCGTAGGATTGTAACTGTCTACTGACACGGTGCTGAAATGGGCTCCGTAGGAGGGGGAGACGCAGGAATGTCGCAGGAAAATTTTCCCCATAAAATATATCCCCATCAAGGACAACAGCAGAGTAGCCTACGAAAAAAATAGACTGCAATTATATGAATGCTAAAGACATTAAAGCCCAATTGATTAGGCTTAAACCGACATATATCAGTCATAATCCTGAGCGCACGATTGGGAGGTGGAAGTTGCGCTTTAGATGCCTTCACAAGTCCAGCGGAGGGCTCCAGTTTTCGCCGGCCAAGTCATGCGCCGTGATATGTGTGACGGCTATGTTGCACAACATTGCAGCTAAGGCTGGGGTGGCTTTGCTTGAACCGGAGGACGTTGAGGACGAGGAAGATCGGTGTGAGGACGGCCTCCCTCATAACTACGCGGCTGGTTTTCATGCGCGTCGAAGAGTGATTGAGACTTTTTTTTAACCCCCTCCACCCTCCCACATGTCACTAAACATTCCCGTCAACGTGACCAATCCCCACCATATCCCAGCCTTTTGCCTGCTCCTTTGCTTGTTTTTTATAAAAAAAAAATATTTCTTTATTTTTAATTTTTTTAAATTTAATTTTTTGTTAACATTATTTTATGCTACGTTATATGAGTAGCCTATGTCAGTCTGCACAGTCTGTATTCTGGTGCATTTTGGGGATGGCCATTACCTATGTACCTACTATTCATTCAGATGAATAGCCTACATCCTGACTTTCAGGGCCTGGACAAGCTTACACTGCATACAGACCTACTTTATGGCCATTACACCAGCCATTGCCATTTTACCCATTGATATCTGATATTTGATATTGATATTGAAATCATGATCACTGTCCTATAGCGTCCATTTTTTGTGAGCCTCAATGTCTATTTCAAATGCAGTTAGAAATATGGGACAGTTGCTTCATTTTGTTTAAATGCTACAGGCCGAAAGACTAAGGCTGAATCCGAATACTTAGTACATACTATTTCTGTTCAGTGTCTACTACTTGACGGTACTACACTTGACAGTGTAGTACGGTCTACAGCTATGCGTAGAACGCCTCCGAACGCTTCCGAACATCGCCGAAACTCCACCGGATGTTTGTAGATGACGTATCTCCCCTCAGATGCCGGCAAAATTACCTTGATAAGTTACCTGTTTTCCGTCTTGTCATCGTTGCTATTAAATTAAAAATGTCTCTTTTTACTTAATTACTTACTTTACTATTTTTAATGTCTCTTTTTTTCGCAGTGTTCTACGACGTCTTTCTGGTGGTGTCGGGTCAGCCATCTCTTCTTCGTTTGTTACCAGACTCCGGTTGCATTATGGGATAGCGTAGTGAACTCTGTTGTTTACTGTGGCGGTAGTACGCATTCGGAAACGTCTTCCGTACTACACAATGTGTACTGAGCATTCGGACGCGCTATATTTTTGGCGTACTACAAAATGCATACTATATAGTAGTCAAGTATGAGTATTCGGATTCAGCCTAAATAAATATGTAACTTACTTGCCCCTTTTATGTATAACATTGCTTGGGGAGTCCAATTCCTCCACAAAGGGTGGAAAGTCCTTACAACTCTCTGCTAGTTAGCGATCTATCTCTTTTCTACATGTAGTTGTGTTGCGCGAATGCTGCTGAGGGAGGTAGCCTATTTGATTGATTCGTTGTATTGTCCAATCATGTGGTGATAACAAAAAAGAAAAGCGATACCATTTGCCTGGGGCGCAAACTGTTGCGACGCGAGGGCGAATTTTCTTGCGCCAATGAAAAGCTGTCTCTGCTTGATAGACAGCAAAGAGTTAGCGAGCTTACATTGACTTCAACGTGGCCGGCGCCCCTGACTTGGAGGAGGGCTTTATTTCGAATGACCAATAACTAGCCTAGCCCAAATCATTGACGTTCAGACGCATTTAAATGGTTGCTGGCAGTGACAAGTATATCACACAATTAAACGAGGATAAACGCTATGCATTTTTTTGATTTATTTCGTATTGATAATAGTTGATTAATAGTTGGCAGATATATTCAAGTGAATATTTCACGGAGGGGCGGCGCCCTAGCGCCCTATATTGACCCACCGCCACTGGTTACGATGTCATATGGCTACTTTTAATATTTTAAAAGTAGAATATCTTAAAAAGTGTTAAATATTAAAAAAATCTGAAAAGAAGCGAGCGATTCCAAGCTATTCTGAATATTTTAAAATTTGAATTTAGTTTCTAAGTGAAAAATTGAGGAAGGAGATAGGTCCCAAAGTTTGTAGAGAATAATAAAGAAATTTAGAAAGAAAGAATAAAACCTTAGAAGAACAATAGTTGAGCGCTACATGCAGCACTCACCTAATAATGATAGTGAATAAGTGGAAAGTGACTTGATATGCAGTATAACAAGATAGTGCTGCATCTCTTCCATTGAGTTATTCTTCTGTTGATTTGCAATTTAATGTTTAACATTCTTTAACCTGATAGACCCACAATAAACCTACACATCTGGATCAAACCATTTAACCTGATATCCCTAATATAACCCTACATATCTGGATCAAACCATTGAGCCTGATACACCACAATAACCCTACCTACCTGGATCAAGAGCCATGAGCGCATTTGAATCTGACGAGTTGATATTTTGACAGCACGTCTGCAGTCTCCGATGAGACAGCTGCACATGAATTTCAAACTGCAAATGGCTCAGTTTATGGCCAAATAATATGGCCCAATTCACACATGGAATAAGGTTTTCTTCCACAACTTCAGAAATACTGAGTCCTCAAATAAAATCCTAAAAGTTATGGGCATGTACACGATGTCTGTGTCAAGAAAATATGTGTTTGCTGTACGGTGTTTGCAGATGCATTGATTTAAAAGTACAACTTATTACCACTGTATCAGCTGATCTTTCCCAAATAATTTACCAAGCACGTTTGGCTAGGTAGATGAGAGAAGCAAAGTGTATGCGCGAGGTGCACAAGCAACATTATGCATGCGCCCTTAAAATAGCATCTGAATAACGCGCCACTGACTTTAAACCAGGTATTTTCTGGTTTGTGGCGCAAGTGGTTTATGAAACGTCAACATAGCAACAAGGAACGTTTGCGCCAGAACACGCCTCCTCCTTTCGCCGAGCCGCCCCTTGGGGCGCAAGATCATTCCCTAATTTACCGACGTGTGGCGTAGGAGGGAAAAGCACGCTCTGCGCCAGTTGCAAACTAGCAACGACACATGCGCCAGTGATTAAGTCAATTGCGCCGGATGCAAGATAGGGCCCATAGTGTGATTTAGTCTGAGCAGTGCAAATAATGAGTTTCACACTGCTCTTCAAAATAATAATTTATTCACTGTTTTTAAGATAAGATTATCTTCAAAATAATTGTCTCTACTGTCTCCAAAATAAGAGTCTCTTACTGTCCCCCAGTGTGTCAGCCAGTTCCTCCTGGTTCATCTCCATCAGGCAGAGCTTTGTGATGTCCACCACTCCCTCTGTGGCGCGCCTCCTCTGCCCCTCGTTCTTACCATCCACCTCCTCCTCCTCCTCCTCCCTCTGACTCTCTGAGCATTGTGGGTAATCTGGGAAGAGTCTGGGGAGAGAACACACAGTAAACACACACACACACAGACACACACACACACACACCAAACATACAAGAGGTGGAAGAGAGAGAGAGAGCGAGAGAGCAAGAGCGAGAGAGAGAGAGAGAATATTTTTAACTTGTAAGCATCAGTCTCGGTGGAGTCTGATAACATTTAACTGGTCTGTTTTCATTGTCTTTTAGAAACTCCTACCTCTCCTCTCTGGAGGGGCGTCCATCTTTAAAGCTAAGAGGATCATCCATAGACCAGTCACTCTTCATGGATACACAGCTGGGTCCAGGGGAGTCTGCTCTCTCCTGCTGCTCTGGGCTTCAACACAACACACACACAGCTGTTACTCAGACTAATGATGGAGTCATGATACATCACTGCTGAGCTCTGAGATGGTCAACAGTCACAGACAGAGATCCTCTTCTTACCTCTTAGCTTTGCTCCGGCGGCCATCTTCCCCAGACAGAGTGGTCCTAGAGGTAGGACCCCCCTCCTCTCTCTCCTCATCCATAGTAGACTGGAGGCCTGGACACAAACACAACTACATGTTGGTTCTGTGGATTGTATTTGAGTACCAGACAGGAAACCACTTTAGAGAAGACAAACAAACATAGTAAGGAGATCTTTTGAAACGTATCCATGCTGTCAGAAACACCTCAGATCAAACCAGTACACTGACCTGGACCCTGAGTAAGAGCTGTCTTTAATCAATCATTAACTAACTAAAGAGTTACTGTTCTATCTGTACTTACTACTCTCTCTCACACACACACACACACACACACACACACACACACACACACACACACACACACACACACACACACACACACACACACACACACACACACACACAATCGTTAACTATGGGAGTATTTTAGGAGTACTTTAGAGTATATTAATGCAGTTAGATTATATCGCCAATAATCTTAAGAAAACATGACATTAAGCAAACTGTACCTTAGCCTCTCGGAGACTTCCAATCCTTCTCCTCCCTGATATACATAAACACAATATCACTATATTTTTCTAGATCTCATACACACTATCATTATCTATGTCTAGATCTCATACACAGTCTATCACTGTCTATGTCTAGGTCTCATATTATCATTATCAGGAAAAATGAATATTTCCCTTTTTACCTTGAATTATTTCCCAGAAAAGGTAAAGATAAAACATTATATAAATATTCCATGTTTTATAACTTAGGCTATACGAGTTATGATATATCCTCCAACACATGACTCCATACATGTATTTGTAGTTGAGAAAATGGGAACATTTGGTGAAATATTGGTATAGTCAATTTATAAAATCTGTTGCCACCTAGTTCATAATATGCAACTTTACTTACTCTTATGAATTGTAGTTTTTAATATTTATTAAATTGTTGAAGGGAGCCTGAGACTCTGGCATTTCATTGCTGTTGCTTTAATTCTTGTGAATATTAGTGATGGACTCAATGATTCGTTCCCTTGATTGAGGGATAATAATCACAATATGTCCACTTTAAGTACCTTAGGGACTCCAACTCACACCCTTGCCCATGAGTAGGCTTTAAAAAGGCATTGAAAGAGGTTTTTTTTAGACATCTAACTAGAACAAGGTTTAACAAGAGCTAACTAAAGGTCTGTAAATATCTAGATAGGTTTATATAGATACACGTAGTAATATATCTGAAATTAAGTGAGCACTGTGTGACGGTCCACATTCCCAGTGCAGCACTCTGCGGCTATCTCCTGACGTCAGGGTAGCCCGAGTGTTCAGTCCAATTGTAAAAAAACATTGAAGCGGCCTACAATCATAGCCCCCCTCACGCCCCTTCTACGTTTGAGAGAAGAGTCTAGGAGGTTCACGTCACCAGATGTCAACTGAATTCATGACTTTAGGCGGACCCCACACAGATTCCCACATAAAACCATTGATGCAGTCACAGCCTTAGAGACCCGTGTGGGCTGTTTGACGCAGATGTATATTTTTGGCCTCATTCTTCCATCAATTAGACCGTCTTCAAAACCATTATTCTCCTGCTTCAATGAACCCCATTAGGAAGGCGTCTACAGCAAAAAAAATTCGGCAACGGACCATGCACAAGCCACAACCGTGTAGCATGGATGAAATAAGAATTTCATACATGCAATAGACGACCCTCCTCCATATACACAAGATTTGAGTCGAGGCTCAGATCACATGTGCCTTAGGCCATGTGGTAGTATGTGGGTTGGTAGGTAACAGTGTTGGGTTAGTTACTCAAAAACTAACCCAACACTTACTAGTTACTTCTGCAAATTGTAATGAGATTACTTTACTAGTTCCTGCATTTGAAAAGTAACTTCACTACTTATTACTTTACTTTCCCGTTCCTTAATTGACTGTAGATGCATTGACAAACATCATGGCCCTATCATCACTTAGTGTTTATTGTATAAATCTATACAGTATGTAAACCATATGAAAGAACAATATCCCCGTCTGCACAAAGAAATGCCTCACTGTAAAATCCACAAACAACAGGATAAAGTAGGCTATGGTGAGGTCAATCAGTAGCAACACACGATTGACCACACACAAGTTTCAAAACACAGGCTTTGGGAAACATGAGAACAAAAATGAAGTGGTCAATAAAAAATATAAAAAGGTCACTTTATCCCATACAATTAAAACAGAAGTGCACTTAACCGGCGGTCACACATGCTATTACTTTATGTGGTCCAAAGGCTGAATGAACCTGATCTATTTCTCAAGCTATGACATCAAAAGTGTGTCTTCCTCTCTCCCTCTTGCAGGCAAGAGCAGCCTTCTCAAGTTTTAAAGTAATGCTGTCTATCCAGTGCACCATCATTCCTAACTTAGGAGTGACGGTGCACTGGATAGACAGCATTACTTTAAAACTTGAGAAAAAAAAGTATCTTAGGAATCCTAAAGGCCAATTTCCACTGGAATCGGCACGGAAGCGGCACGGAAGCGGCACGGCAGCGAATCGCTCGCCGAAAATAATGGAAACCATTAAAGTGAACGTAGGCTATTCCACTGGATACGGCACCGGCACGGCATGGAACCGTCCCCAAACCGGCACTTCGTTTACGATACTTGCCTCTTCTATTTCTGAAAGTTGCCGGTTCGCTGCCGTGTCTCAGAACACGACTACAGCCAATCAGTTTGCCTTTGTGCATGAATATTCATGAGCTCACATCGATCCTTATGCAATTCACAGGGTATTGTAATATTATACAGTCTATCTATGGTATGGTATCAATAGCTGGTCAGTGGCAAAGAAGAATTGAAAGTCCGCGTCGATGCCTCGCAAGTCCAGTGTCGCGAGTGGACGTTGCCATGACATCTATAAATCATAGGTCTACCGTATTTAATGGGTTATGTCTTATGTGTATGGTTGATTATAAGGTAGGCCTATGTATATATATATATATTATAATGTATATTATAATATATATGGTTTGAATATAACTTGTGAATAATATTGTATGAATACTTATTATAATTATGCACGTCTTGAGCCATCTGTCGGAACGTGTCCGTGCCGCTTCCAGTGGGGATTGCAGTACGGAACACAGCCGCTTCGCTGCCGTGGCGCTTTCGTGCCGATTCCGGTGGAAATTGGCCTTAAGTATCTTTAGTTGTTGGCGGACACATGATCCAGGAAGGACTCGAAAATAATTTTGAGCTTCGATTCCAGTCAGTATAACACTTGGAAAATGATTTCCTGTCGGATGTTGGCTTGCGAGTCGCGGGTATTTTATCTAGTATTTTTCTTAATCTGGGCGATGCAATAGTCGACAAGGGAAGCATGTCTTCTACAATGAACCCTGCAACCAGTCTTTCTGTTTCGCCTGCTTCTGCGCTCCAACACTTGAACACTCCTTCGCACAAGCAGCTACGTCACTCAAATCAATCGCTATGGCAACGTGCAGCCCGCATGCACACACCACAACACATCAGGACTTTACCCGCAGGCAAACACGGCTTGGGTAACGCAGGAGACACGTTACTATAGTCTAGTAAAGTAGAGTAGTTACCGATATATTAAATGTAATGCGTTACTTTACTTCGTCACCAAATAAGTAATATTGTTACTGTAACGCGTTAATTTGTAACGCGTTACCCCCAACACTAATGGGTGAAGATACGTTGTGCTGAGGAGGGGGACAGACCAGCCAACAATCCGCCCCTTGTCAGCAGGCTACGGTGATTGTAATCACTTGGAAGTGAGGTAGAGGAAGGATAGGATCAACGAGTAGTGTTAGCTCTAGCATGCCCGAATCCGGGGTCTGTGGGGGGGGCATCGAGAGGCTGGTCTGTGGGGGGGGCATCGAGAGGCTGGTCTGTGGGGGGGGCATCGAGAGGCTGGTCTGTGGGGGGGGCATCGAGAGGCTGGTCTGTGGGGGGGGCATCGAGAGGCTGGTCTGTGTGGGGGGGCATCGAGAGGCTGGTCTGTGGGAGGGGCATCGAGAGGCTGGTCTGTGGGGGGGGCATCGAGAGGCTGGTCTGTGTGGGGGGGCATCGAGAGGCTGGTCTGTGGGGGGGGCATCGAGAGGCTGGTCTGTGACGGGGGCATCGAGAGGCTGGTCTGTGGGGGGGGCATCGAGAGGCTGGTCTGTGAGGGGGGCATCGAGAGGCTGGTCTGTGGGGGGGGCATCGAGAGGCTGGTCTCAGGGCTGCTCCTCCCGCCCAGACCAAGGTCGTCTTCATTGACCGAGCCTTCGCTCCTGGGCTCTCCAGAGGGGATTTGCACCGAAACGTTATGGGCGTGACCTCGAGGGATCCATGACCTGTGGCATCCTAGCAAGGACGAGCAAGACTTGTGGAGGGGGGGGGGGCTTGTCAGTCTATGGGAGCAGACACCACTCACAGGCCTCGTCTCATCATTCGATGAGAACAGCCACCAATCACAGGCCTCCTCTCATCAGTCTATGAGAGCAGCCACCAACCACAGGCCTCGTCTCATCAGTCTATGAGAGCAGCCTCCAATCACAGGCCTCGTCTCTTCATTTGATGAGAGCAGCCACCAATCACAGGCCTCCTCTCATTAGTCTATGAGAGCAGCCACCAATCACAGGCCTCCTTTCACAAGCGGTTCACTTATGGTTATATGTTACTGCCTTTGCCCCTCTGGAATTCAACAGTGGCTGTCCAAACGAATGTAGTAGGGGTGGCCCAGAAGGGGGGGGGGGGGGTTTCACAGCATCTTTGTATGCATTAAAAATAACAAATACACCAGTGACATTGTGAAGAACCTGATCAGGCAGCGAGTGACCAATTGCAAATCACGGTAAGAGTATGATATCACACTCAACAGAGGATACAACCCTGGAATGAATTGTAACTTTCTAACTTTGGTAAGGTTAACTGGAAAGTGTTTAAGCCTTCTCGTCTTCATTCCAATCCTTTCTGGAAACCCCCTAGGTGTTAATGTATTTAAGAGAACCTCGGGCCTTAAACGATTACCAAGAAAGGGTGTGTCTGATGACTCACCTGCTGAGAAGGGTCAGGTAACAGGCTGAGCCGGCCTGGTGAGGGAGGGAAAGACAAAGGACACTTGTTTTATCTCTTGACAAGCACTTGTTTTGGACATGTTTCAGCTCACTTAAAGTATGTAGGGATAAAAGGTATCTCCAGGCCAAAATAAATGTTGGAATTCTATATAAACGGGCAACAGTATTCGTGTTGTAGTATTGCAGTGTAGTAGTAGGTACTGTCGCCAATAGGTTAACCTGCTGGTGATCAGGGCTTAAAAGGTGATTTTGTTTGCTAAATCTCCAGTGCAATACATTACTCTTGACAGTAAAAATTACATCTGTGATACCTTAGCCACACATACCTTAGCCATACATCCTACCATAGCCACACTTAGCTTAGCCATACATCCTACCTTAACCACACACCACACATCATCAGCCTACCTACACATACCTACACACCTCCATGCAGTCCTGCTCTTACCTTTGGACAATAAAGCCTATCAACTTGGAACTCTGACTGGACATTCCCAAAACCTCCTCTTCAACTACTAACCCTAACGATTTTGTAATCTACTTATCCAAATGTTAACTTCAATTGTAATATAACCCAGAACACTAAGGTTATCTTGTAATATACGTTCTGTATTCATATATCCGGGACCCAGAGTAATAACGTTAGTATACATGTAATTTGTATGCACGGTCATCTTCTCTAACTTTATCTAAACTGAATACACATTAGCTTGCCCAGAATATGAGGCTTTAAATTATACCAATGACATAACTTTACTCACTTTGGCTCATGTGTGGATCATCGGTCCACTGACACAACAGCTTTCCAACTGAATCGATTTAAAATGACCAAGAATCTGTCGATGCACCGATTCAAACGTTGCAAATCGGTTGAGTGAAGCTTTAGCCTGCAATGTCAACAAATTTCATCCCGTTTCGATACGGATCCATAAAATGAAACTAAAGGAATTGGGCGTAACTCGGGGTGTGTTTGCGTATATTTGCGCGCGCGCCCAGCATCTTGGAAGCAGGTAAAGGCGCGTTCACGGTCCTGTTGACAACGAGACGGCTCGCCAGTGCTTACGCGTGTTCCCGACAGCGTTCATGTGCACTGCGTTGGGAATCTAAAAGTTCTTCACAGCAGGGTTTTTTTATCCGGTAAAGAAAAGTCAGAACTAAACAGAACTTAGTAGCATCAGTTTCAAGTTTGAACGCATTTATTTCCTAGGAGCCTATCACCTATCCTGTTATTTATGAGAAGCACAAACAGTATTGCCACTGTATGATCCGGGTTCAGGGTCTGTGTGACACATCAATCATGAATCTATCAAATCTCCCCTCTCTGGAAGAACTGTACAACACCCGCTGCCTCAAGAAGGCTACCAAGATCTCCAGGGATCCAACCCACCACCCGGTAACGAACACTTTGTGCTGCTGCGCTCAGGGAAACGGTTCAGGACTATGGCTGCACGGACAAACAGACTTATATCTAGTTTCTACCCCAGTGCCATACAGGCGTTGAACTATGCCAACACCTGACCTCGTACTATCACGCACACGCACATAACATGTGGCAGCTACTGGGGAACATTGCAATTCCCCACGAACCATCTATTTATTTATCTATTTATTTATATTTATTACATTAAATATTTATTTATTTTTCTGAGGACTTGTGTAATCTTTTTTGGTTGCATGTTTTTTCAAGTCATTCAACTGCCCTTTAACTCAGTTTAGGTTAGATTTATATTAGATGTGTCAGTTTTAGTTAGATTTATATTAGATGTTCGATTTATATTAGATGTATCAGTTTTAGTTAGATATATATACAGTGTCTTTTTTTATCAGATTGTATATATTGTTTATGTATGTTCCTTGTCCTCTCTTTTTCTTTAAGCACCAGGGGGGAGCTCTCCCAAATGTACCTGTACCTGTACTTTGACAATAAAGATCATTAATTCGTTCATTCATTATATACACACCAGACACACACACATTATGTACACAAACAAAAACACACCCACACATCGTTCATTAATCTATGAACACACACACACACACATGCACAGACATATGTACACACACACACACACACACACACTCATCGTTCATGGACCTAAACCCACAGCAGGTCAGTGCCGGTGGTAAGCAGCGGGTAACATCAGTGTCTCACGTGGTTCATCTCTCAGCCCTCTCTGTGTTCAGCTGGGCTGCTGAGCGTCAGATGAGAGGGGGCCGCTTGGGTCTGGGGGTCCTCACAGTCCTGACGTTGTGGAGGACCAGCTGTTAGGGGGACGTTTGAATACCTGTGGACCCATGGACGTACCTGTAGAGCACCGGGTTGTTGAGCAGCAGCTGTTGGTGCTCTGAGGGGTCAACCCGTTCAGTGGGATTGCAACACTTTGTGATTGGTTTAAATGCTCCGCTGTACTCCAAATTATTAATTTTATTGGGCTTCTGAAAGGTTCAGCATAAACCATGAAAGGAAGATCTTCCTTTGGGTTTAGCAGGTTGTACAAACATTTACTCTCTAATGTAATATGTGTTTAAAATGTTGATTGATGGTACATTGTTTTACTACAATATTTTATATATTTTCAACATTGTTATAAAGGAATTTGATATTAGTTTTCATTTTGCCATGCCTGACATGGAAGGTGATTTAAAGCAGATTTAACAACATAATCATAAATTATGTTGTTAATTATAAGTGTTCTATGGGAAAGGGTAAAGATGTTGTGAATGACTTCAAACTGAAGATCTTTGTGTTCTGTTGGGAACAACAAGTCAACATGTTCAGTTATTGAAGATACCGGTTTATGATTTGTAATTGCTCAGTCGATCAACTGAACCTTCTCATGTGTTCAGATGATTCTTCCCATTTGTTCAATTTTCAATCCTCCAAGTCTTCTGGAGTTATTTCCTCCAACACAACAGTGGAGTTTGACTTTTTTAACCACACATGCATACACAAAAACTATAAGTAAGTAATTTGGTGAGCAATATACACACACACACACACACACACACACACACACACACACACACACACACACACACACACACACACACACACACACACACACACACACACACACATACACACGTAAGTATACGCACACAGACATTACAGAGTTACAATTATGTTTATTTATTTAATCTAGAAATCTCTGTAAAGTTCCTTCCCTCATGAAACATAGATAATATAACTGGCATCAGAGTTAGTGAGAAGCTTCTACTGCTAACCCGCCAACGTGTTTCAGGACAGGGGTTTAACTTATATTAATCATACAGTTCGAGTTATGTGAGGGCGCACCATCATTGACGGATGGATTCAACACCAGTAAGACACCAGTGAGACACCAGTGGGACACCAGTGAGACACCAGTGCGACACCAGTGGGACACCAGTGGGACACCAGTGAGACACCAGTGAGACACCAGTGGGACACCAGTGAGACACCAGTGAGTCACCAGTGGGACATCAGTGAGACACCAGTGAGTCGTTCTGCCGTTCTTCCAGAACAAACAAAGGACTGAGGCCTCCTCAGTGCTGCCCCTGCTGGCCGGACCTCCACACTGCAGTCATGTCCAGTAGCTAGACGATAGCCCGGAGCAGCGTGGGCCGTGGGGGCCGCGCCCTCACTCTCACCGCTCCCCTGATCCTCAGCCCCTGGGAGGGCTCCTCAACGCTGGGCCTTCTCTTTAGTCCTGGGGGAACCTCCCTCACAGCAGAGGGCTCCTCAACGCTGGGCCTTCTCTTTAGTCCTGGGGGAACCTCCCTCACAGCAGAGGGCTCCTCAACGCTGGGCCTTCTCTTTAGTCCTGGGGGGCCCTCCCTCACAGCAGAGGGCTCCTCAACGCTGGGCCTTCTCTTTAGTCCTGGGGGGCCCTCCCTCACAGCAGAGGGCTCCTCAACGCTGGGCCTTCTCTTTAGTCCTGGGGGGCCCTCCCTCACAGCAGAGGGCTCCTCAACGCTGGGCCTTCTCTTTAGTCCTGGGGGGCCCTCCCTCAGAGCAGAGGGCTCCTCAACGCTGGGCCTTCTCTTTAGTCCTGGGGGGCCCTCCCTCACAGCAGAGGGCTCCTCAACGCTGGGCCTTCTCTTTAGTCCTGGGGGGCTCTCCCTCACAGCAGAGGGCTCCTCAACGCTGGGCCTTCTCTTTAGTCCTGGGGGGCCCTCCCTCACAGCAGAGGGCTCCTCAACGCTGGGCCTTCTCTTTAGTTCTGGGGGGCTCTCCCTCACAGCAGGGGGCTCCTCAACGCTGGGCCTTCTCTTTAGTCCTGGGGGGCCCTCCCTCACAGCAGAGGGGCTTCAGACCTCTGTTCAGGATGGTGATACCCCAGTAATACCCCCCCCCCCCCCCCCCTACTGATCCTTCAAGGGCCCCTAAATGGGCTCCTAATGGCTGCTGTTGATTCTGCCTTTGCATGGTTTGTTTGATTATTCTCGATAATCGGTTAAATTTGACAACGTTCCTTCCGCTCTGTACTTAAATGAATAGATCAATAAAAGGTTGTTTGTGCCTTAACCAGGAACGACCACTAGAGGGCAGTGTTTCTAGCGTCTTCATTTACACAGAAGGAGTTTCGATTGGGTGTAGGCATGACACGGTTGGCATGGAAACTAAACACCTCGAACGTTGTGAATCATTAATTGGACGAAGACCGCAGGAGGAGGAATGAAGGAAACAATTCAATGAATCCAACTTAGACACGTCTGTAAATAAACAGATGTAGGGAATCAGAGAATTGTTCCTACCCTCCAGCAAGGTGTGTGTCCACTGTGATCTCCTCAGACCGTTGCTATTTCTTCTCTTATCACTGATCACAGTTATGGTTCAGGAGCCCAGACGGTCAATCATTACTTCCAACCCTTTGAGAACCGGTTTAATGCTAAATCTGTGTGTGTGTGTGTGTGTGTGTGTGTGTGTGTGTGTGTGTGTGTGTGTGTGTGTGTGTGTAATAATGGCCTCAGGGTCTTACAGAGCAAAATGTTAGTTGAATAGCAACTAGACTTGAATTAGACTTAGAGGTAATAACTTACTCTAGCGTTGTGACAAATTACTGGTAAGTGTACGTGTGTGTGTGTGTGTGTGTGTGTGTGTGTGTGTGTGTGTGGCATACTCCTAAATATCTAAATTCAATCTTCCTGACGTTTGTACTTTTAAAATTTCATACAAGAGGCAGCACACGTGTTCACAACTAGGATGCCCTGATGAAAGTAAATTACATTTTTAGATACAGTCGTGATGAATGAGTGTGACCTCTTATTTGTCCAGAAGGGTGAGTGTGTGTTAATTGGAAAAGGTTCCCTATGTGTATTGCTCCGTGTTAGTTTTTTTTTTTTTTTTCACTATTTTTTTTAAAACCCTATCATATTATCAAGCAAAATGTGGCATTATTTACTAATAAAACGAGAATGATCATCGGCTGAACACACAAGAACATTCAGTTGGATCCACTGAGCTGTTTATTACAATTATGCCTCATTAACAAAAACAACAGAAAAATAGTCCCTTACATGTACACAATAAACACAAGGACTAAAACAATAAAAGCAGCAGACATTACAAATCATCAACAGGTGTGCACTCGGGATGGGCAAAATGATTCTTTTCCGGGAACTAGTTCTTTCAGTTCAGTTCACTATAACGATTCGTTTATTTGATTCGGTCGTTTTGATTCGTTCGTTTTGATTCGTTCGTTACGTCAGATTACATCTTAAAATTACATCTTAAAAAAAACTTTTATTTCTAATTGGTCATGGGTCCGGATAGGACCGTCAAGACCGCAGTCCGCCGTTTGGCGATGCCGCTACATAGTATATCGAACGTCCCACCAATATTTATACCACTTGCTTACTCTCTATATTTCATTCATGGTTTTACATTTATAATTTTATTTTACTTTACATTTAATTCTTCATTGTTCAGGCATTACAGAACTTGCATGGTCATAAATAAAAAATACGAACTGCAGTTTAATTTCTTTGTTTGTTCTTAAATTGATGTAGAATGGAGCAAAGACTCCTGGGATTGGGAAATGCGTTTATCCAATAAACAGATGGAGGGTTAGGCAGACAGAGAAAGCGCGCATATTCGACGGTACCGCCTTGTCATTGGTTTACCCAGGTGCCATTCCAACACCATTGCTACCTCTCATTGGCTGCATCTTTCAGCACGTTGTAGACTCAATCAATATAAGTCGCGGGGAGACGGAGCTCTGTTCGTTTGTATATTTTATTTTCGTGACCATATGTTTGGTTCATGTTAAAAAAAAGAATCAAAGAACCAGTTCTTCTTGTTTTGGGGAACCAGTTCTTGTCGTTCACGTTCGGGATTCGTTCGTTGTAACGAATCAGTCGCGACCGACACATCCCTAGTGTGCACATATCTTTAACAACTGAACATCAGTGTTGGGCAAGTTATTTAAAAAAATTAATTAGTTACAGTTACTAGTTACTAGTTACTTTACAAATTCTGAAAGTAACTAGTTACTGTGGAAAGTAACTATTGCGTTACTTTCAAGTACATTTTTTTAAATGATCAAATGTGTCAAATAATTTGGACCCCACGTCCACCCCCACCCCTTTTTAATGGAACTCAAAATACAATTTCATGTTCATGAAAGGGAGCATGGAATGCACGGAAGCATGCAACGTTGAACAATGTTTGAATTACTTGACACCGACGTGGCATAATGTGCATTTCACGATTACACTCGTTCCTTTAATTTCTTGGAGGGAAAAGTAATGTCTATACTATACTTCCTTTTAAAGAAGGCTGTTTTAGGATTATTTGGGCTCACCATTCCTGTTTCACGTTGACACACTTGTGTCGTTGTCTGTCTGACTGAGCGTGCTTTCGAATGTGTTTAAACAACACCCGCCCAACTCTACCTCTGATTGGCTTACCGTGACATGTTACTCTACCTCAGCCAATCGTTATCATTAATGCGATTGTCTCGTACCCACCCTCTAACCAAGGAAGAACAGTAAAGTGATAGAGCGAGATCTAGTGGGTCTGATGAAAAAACTGTTTCAATTATAGTAACGCGCCACATTTTTTGGATGTAACGGTAACAGCGTTATAATGATGGGAAGAGTAATCCATTAGATTGCTCGTTACTGAAAAAGTAACGCTGTTAGTAACGCTGCTATTTATAACGCCGTTATTCCCATCACTGCTGAACATATTCTGCGGCCGTTTGGTTCCAAACAGAACACAAAAAATCAAGACTCAGCTTAAAGTATTTGACAACATGCAACATTATACCATAAACCTCTTGGTTATTACAAATAGTTAAAATCTGCTTTAAATCAGGTTCCTTGTTGGGATTATGACCAAAATTATGATATCAGAGCCCTTAACACCAGAACTGGTGACGTCTGAAAATATACAAACATTTAGCATCAATAGGTATTTTATATACATTTCAAATAATGAATGTGCTTACCTAAATATGGAAGATCTTAAAAGTCTTTTCATGGTTTATCATCCCATACTTTCCAGAAGAGAGAGAGAGGGAAAGAAAAAGAGAGAGAGGGAGACACAGAGACACACAGTGAGAACGAGAATGAAAAGAGAGACAGAGACAGAGACAGAGATTGAAAGAAAAGAGAGAGAGAACAAGAGGGAGCCGAAGATAGATAGAGAGAAACGAAGAGAGACGGACAGCAGGAAAGAGAAAGAAGAGAGAGGGAAAGAGAGGGCTGGAGAGAGAGAAAAAGAGAGAGTGACAGAGACTATAACTGCCAGAGACACTGAGACATCAGTCATCTCGGGCCTCCAAAGCCCCTTCATCAGAACCCACTCATCCTCTAACACAAAAGCAGTTTGTGTGTGTGTGTGTGTGTGTGTGTGTGTGTGTGTGTGTGTGTGCCCGCCCGTATGTATGTTTTTTTTTCTACAACCGACACAGAGACGCTGAGGCACCCTCATCCCTCCAGTGTTTGTGTGTTTATGTGTGTGTGTTTGTATGTGTGTGCAGGGCTCTCAAGTTTGAACTGAGTTCAGAGTGAGATTTTGTCGGCGGGGGGGGGGGGGGGGGGGGAATTAACATGTGACTGCATACAAATGACATGGTGACTAATGTAT
Source organism: Gadus macrocephalus (assembly GCF_031168955.1). Taxonomy (NCBI): domain Eukaryota; kingdom Metazoa; phylum Chordata; class Actinopteri; order Gadiformes; family Gadidae; genus Gadus; species Gadus macrocephalus. The sequence goes on from NC_082387.1 coordinate 24,941,182, forward strand.
GATAGTAAGTAGGGATGGGCACGAGTAGTAAATTCCAAACTCGAGTGATCGATTGAATTCCTCGAGGATCAATCGAGTACTCGTTTATCTATTTATTTATTTATTTTTAACCCTAACGCTAACGGCAATATTACCAACCCAACATGTAGCCTAATGCTTATTCTCAATCAGTCAGAGTCAGAGTTATCAGAGACTATTCATTATTTATTAATATAACCTATTATTAATTATTACATTACATATTATTAACGTTCAAAAGTAAACACATCCTTAACAATAACAAATAAATATGCGTCGAACAAAGGCCAGTAACAATCACCGAACAAAGGCCTGTAACGGTTTAAAAAAAAGAACGAAACATTATGCGAAAACCGAAATCAATTCTTTGTGAGAAAAACCAGCATATTGACGTGCTCTGGAGACAGACGAGAGCGCATTCTGTTAACTATCAGTCCCGCAGCAGAGAACACTCGCTCCGCTGGCACGGAGGTGGCGGGGATAACCAGGTGCTGCTTTGCCAGAACGCTCAGTTTTTTGTACCGATCCCCGTTTGACTTCCACCACTCCATGGGGTTTTGATGTGGACGGATGCATGGCTCATTGAAATACGCTTCTAGCTCGTTGACGTCGCTAGTATTTACGTAGTAGTCCTCCCCGAAGAGGGTGTCAAGTGCCTCTGAAGTGCGTTCGACGCTGCAGGCTTGTGCTTCACTACTTTCCCCCATGTCATCTGGGCCTTGCAATGTAACCCCGTCATGCAGTTCCGACAGCTTCTCTTGGGTGCGGAGGCGAAGTGCTGGATCCAAAAACCGAAGGTGTTTGTGTCTCGGGTCAAGCGCAGAAGCAAGGATTGCTGCGCGCACGCGCACGCACACGCGCACACACACACACACACACACACACACACACACACACACACACACACACACACACACACACACACACACACACACACACACACAATTAATAAATGTAAATTTGTTTTAGTGGCAAAAAACATAACTATTTAAAGAGCAAAGCAATATTAATAAACAGCCAGCGGCTTAATTAATTACCTTGGCTGATATTTTCTTCAAGCGGCCTTACACGGGTTCGGAGGGAGCCGGCGACGGTTCTCTTGAAGTCCACTACAAGCTTTGATTCCCCTTCCAATGGCTCAAGATGCTTTTCAAGCAGGCTCTTCGCGACTGGGAGCACCATGGACAGAGACACATGAGTCTCAGTGCAGAGAGCTGCGGTCGCACATTTGAGGGACTTCAGTGATGGCAAGATCTCTTCAACGCTCTTCCACATTTCGTCCTTCAGCTCAAGGGTCCTCGCATCGGCCAGCTTCGTCACCGTCCTGTCCGAAAGCGCTGCGGTCACAGCCCATCTCTGCTCGTGCAGTCGCTCCATCATTTAAAAAATTGAGTTCCATCGTGTCCGGCAGTATTGGATCAATTTGTGTGTTGGGAGGTTTTGTAGCGCTTGCTATATTGTTAAAGCATTAGATGCCACTGTGCGGTGGTGGAAGTGAGAAATCAACTTGCTGCACGCTGCGACCACCCGGTTGATGTTCACATTTTTAAAGCCGTCATTAATTGCTAATTGTAGCGTATGGGCGAAACAGGGAACTGATTCCCACTGGAGCAGCTGCTGGTTTGCCAGGACCATGTTGCGTGCATTGTCATGCACACATTTTATCGTGAACTCCCCACTCCTCAGTGACAGCTCGGAGATGAGCAGCGATGTTCTCTGCTGTGTGTCTCTCATCCGAGCTACGAGTCTCCAGCATCGCTGTCTTCAGGTCCCAGTCATCTCCCACACAGTGACAGGTAACTGTAACGTAGGACTCAGTTGTGAGGGAAGTCCACGCGTCTGTTGTTATTGCAACCTTTTTGGCTGTCACCAGGTCGGCCTTTAACTGCTCCCTTTTCTCCGCGTACATTTTCTCCACTCGAGCAGTGATGGTGCGCCGCGATGGCACCGTGTATTCAGGCTCTATAAAGGCCATGAGATCACGGAACCCCTTCTGATCCACAAAACTCAGAGGCAGCATCTCTTTTGTGATCATTGATGTAATCAGCGTTGTGATTTTCTCTCCCCGGCCGGGATAACAGCTACGTTTTGCAGTGGTGAAAATAGCCGACACACTAGGTTGCTGCGGGTCTGCTTTACCGAACACATCGCCGTGTTTAAGGAGCATATGCTGCCGCATAGTACTTGTTGTACTTTGATAGCTCAATTTGGTTTGACATAATTTACATTCAACCTTATGATCTCCTATTTCAGAAAAAAATGTCCAGACTTCGCTTCGTTTTGTTCTAACCGCCATCTTTTAACGTATTCGTTGTGCGCACGGCACGCACCAGCGGCGCCAAACAGAAAATGTATACATTTTCAGAAAACTTTAACTCGAGTTTGTGTTTCCTCCAATCGAGTTCATTTGTAACGAGTAGTATTCCTCACGCCCATCCCTAATAGTAAGCAATATTGGCCCTTAACACTAATATTCAGAAACAACACTGCCTCAAAAGGCTACTACCCTAAGCAACACCAGTAGAGGCATATACTTTTCCCATTTTAAACGTGCAAAAACATAATCATATATTCATGTAGCATTCAGTCCAATGCTTAAAATACATCTGTGGCATTCAGTAGGCCAATGCTGTGGTAAAGTGTGTAAAGTATGACTAAGTGTTTCTTTCTGTTCAATAGATGGAACTTCATCAATCCCCTGTAGGAGAAATTGGTTAATGTTGTCCCTATAAAACAATAATGGTAAATAAAAATATACAAAACATGACGGTAACTCTAAAGTCAAACCGTCCAATCAGAAGGCTCTACCTAACCACTCCCCCTACTCACTTCCACCAATGCAAAGCGAACAGAACTGAGTAGGGGAGGGCAGAGCCCAACTAGTTTGTCAACGCAAATTCAATGTGAACATGTATGAGGCTTTAATAAAATCCCGGACGATTTTGAAATTCCACCCGGACACATTTTTTTAAAAGTGTGTGTGTGTGTGTGTGTGTGTATGTGTGTGTGTCCGTCTGTATGTTTTTTTTTTCTACAACGGACACAGAGACACTGAGGCACCCCACTGACCCCCCCATACCCTAAACCCAGGGAGGAGGTCCTCCTGGGTGAAGGAGGACCAGAAGGTGTGGAGGTGTGTCAGTGTGTCTGAGGACCCTCCTCCACCTGGGGACACTCTGTAGAAGGACAGAGAGCCAGCAGGCCGGTCCAGATACACTCCTACTCTGGTGGAGCCAGCGGGGGGGAGAGGGAGGGCTGTTCTACTCCTGTTGTACTGGGCAAAGTAATGATCGTCATAACACACAAGACTCCAGGACATGTTGTTCCATCCAAGCCCGCTATCATCACCCCATCCCCTCCTTGGGATTCCTCTGTATGTCACTCCTATATCAACTCGTCCTTTCCTCTCTACCTCCCAGTAACAGCGGCCAGTCAGAGCCTCTCTAACCAACACCTGGTACCAGGAGTAAAATCTCTCTGGGTGATCCGGATACGACTGGTCCTCTTCAACCACCGTCACCATTCTGTTGTCCTCAGACAGAGAGAGGTATCTGTTTGCCGTGTTTAGGTCCAGTGTGAGTTCACAGGCATCTGACGAAGAACAAGACATGATGAGCTGCTGAACCATTCTTCATCGTCATCTGCATCATCATCATCATCATCATTAGTACTGTTCTCCTGCATTCTGCATGATAGGAACTATAGTAGAATTATTTGCTGTTGATTTTCTAAGCAATAATACACATTGTGTTGAAGATAATTAAAGTCAAAGTCGATTGGAAATCCCATGTGTGTGTGAGTGTCTGTCCCAATAAAAACATTGAAACCAGGACAAATGTATAAAGTGCATTTACTCCCTCAATATTACACTATACACATATTATGCATCAAAATGCTCGCCATGATGAGCTTATTACTCACATGAAATATCGAAACAATATTTCTAATATCTTCCAAGATATCAAACTTTTGGATTGCCCAATACACACACATCAACCTTCAAAGTGACACCTGTGTAAACCACAGACTGAACGAGCTGAGCTCACATACAGGCTGGAGATGGAGTGATGAACCATAGAACTGATTCATACATACTATACATACATAGACATGTACTCATGCATACCTACACATACATAAACTAATCGTTTGGGTCACTTGGGTAGGATTCGTACATATACTGTATATCATCACATAGACACAGACAGGCTGGAAATCAACAGTCAAAACTTTTATGTATGTATGTATGTATGTATGTATGTATGTATGTATGTATGTATGCATGTATGTACGCATGTATGTACTGTATGTACATAAACTTAAGAGACACTTACACCTCTGTGGAACTGGTTTCAGCCTCCAAACTCCACCGTGCTCCACACTGGGGGGGAAACAAAGTGAGAGCAGCATGTTGAAACATTCACCTTCATCATCTGCTGTCTTATCACTTTGTACACAACATAAGTTACAGCTGCCTTTTCAAACCACTTCATCTAGCAGCGGCTTGAATCCTTGTAGGAGACTTTGTCCCTGAGTGGTGAGCTGTCCTCTCCATACCTGAGAGTGTCCAGTCTCCAGCGTGGATCCTCCAGTCCAGCAGAGAGCAGCGCAGCTCCAGAGACTCCTGGGTGATTGTAGCTCAGGTCCAGCTCTCGCAGATGGGAGGGGTTGGAGCTCAGAGCTGAGGCCAGAGAAGCACAGCCTTCCTGTGTGACTAGGCAGCAAGACAACCTACACACACACACACACACACACACACACACACACACACACACACACACCATCTAAAGTAACCACATTTATAAAGTGTATTCATTCCATATGGTAAGTAAAAGTAAAAGCTTCATTGATACTTCATTGAGACAAAGCTGTCACCCTGTCCGAGAACAGGAAGAGGAAGTGGGGAGATGACATCATCCCAGACAGCACTTCCTTCACTTGGATATGAAAAAGGATATTGAACAAATGCTCCGTCCTCAATAGCTACAACTCAGATGAGATAATTTCGGTTAGAGTCAGGAGAAGTCAGCTGTGTTTGGTAGGCTAAAACAGTTTCTTCACAGGTTCTTACATTGTGTAGAACCAGGGAGTGTTTTGTCAGCAGGGAAAAAGATTAACAGAAATGCATCGGACATGAGCAGCACTTACTGGAGTCTATAATAACCTGTTTGAAGAAGAGGCTGATAACTGACCTGAGAGTTTCCAGTGTACAGTGTGGACTCCCCAGTCCAGCAGAGAGCAGCTTCACTCCTGAATCCTGCAGATCATTGGTACTCAGGTCCAGCTCTCTCAGACTAGAGGAGTTGGAGCTGAGAACTGAGGCCAGAGCTTCACAGCATCTCTCTGACAGATGACAGCCATTTAACCTACACACCAATAAACAGGAACATGGTAGTTACTGTGATTACATTTCATGAGAATTGTTACCAGTCTCTTTACATAAAATGAAATACTAAATTGTATGAATAACCTGGATCTTTAAATATTAAGAGAAGGATGCCACATAGATGTTAAATTATGGAAAAAAGTTATCTTACTACTATATAATAGCAGGCCTGTCGCACAAGTTACTCGACAAGTTGGTCAACGCGCATGTGCCAAGCAGCCCACACACACACACACACACACACACACACACACACACACACACACACACACACACACACACACACACACACACACACACACACACACACACACACACTAAAGTAACCACATTTATAAAGTGTATTCATTCCATATGGTAAGTAAAAGTAAAAGCTTGATTGATACTTTATGGAGACAAAGCTGTCAGCCTGTCCGAGAAAAGGAAGAGGAAGTGGGGAGATGACATCATCACAGACAGCAGAACTTCCTTCACTTGGATATGAAACAGGATCTTAAACAAAGGCTCCTTCCTCAATAGCTAAAACTCAGATGAGATATTGTTCGGTTAGAGTCAGGAGAAGTCTGCTGTGTTTGGTAGGCTAAAACCGTTTTAATGCATCGGACATGAGCAGCACTTACTGGAGTCTAGAATAATCTGTTTGAAGAAGAGGCTGATAATTGACCTGAGAGTTTCCAGTGTACAGTGTGGACTCCCCAGTCCAGCAGAGAGCAGCTTCACTCCTGAATCCTGCAGATCATTGGTACTCAGCTCCAGCTCTCTCAGACTAGAGGAGTTGGAGCTGAGAACTGAGGCCAGAGCTTCACAGCATCTCTCTGACAGCTTACAGCCATTTAACCTACACACCAATAAACAGGAACATGTTAGGTACTGTGGTTAAATGTTATGAGAATTGCTACCAGTCTTTTTACATACATGAAATAGTAAATTGTATGAATAAGCTGGTTCTTTAAATATTAAGAGATGGATGTCAAATATATGTTTAATTATTAAAAAAGATATCATCATAATAACTAGAGTTTTCGCGCACACGTTGCATGCGCTCAACCTCTAGTTGTAATTAAACCCATCGCAATAATGTGGAAACCCCAGTCAATAATGTAACAAAGTTCTGAGCGCATAACAGAAATGCATCGGACATGCGCAGCACTTACTGGAGTCTATAATAACCTGTTTGAAGAAGAGGCTGATAACTGACCTGAGAGTTTCCAGTGTACAGTGTGGACTCCCCAGTCCAGCAGAGAGCAGCTTCACTGCTGAATCCTGCAGATCATTGGTACTCAGGTCCAGCTCTCTCAGACTAGAGGAGTTGGAGCTGAGAACTGAGGCCAGAGATTCACAGCATCTCTCTGACAGCTTACAGCCATTTAACCTACACACCAATAAACAGGAACTTGTTAGGTACTGTGGTTAAATGTTATGAGAATTGCTACCAGTCTTTTTACATACATGAACTACTAAATTGTATGAATAAGCTGGTTCTTTAAATATTAAGAGATGGATGTCAAATATATGTTTAATTATTAAAAAAGTTATCATCATAATAACTAGAGTTTTCGCGCACACGTTGCATGCGCTCAGCCTCTAGTTGTAATTAAACCCATCGCAATAATGTGGAAACCCCAGTCAATAATGTAACAAAGTTCTGAGTGCATAACAGAAATGCATCGGACATGAGCAGCACTTACTGGAGTCTAGAATAACCTGTTTGAAGAAGAGGCTGATAACTGACCTGAGAATTTCCAGTGTACAGTGTGGACTCCCCAGTCCAGCAGAGAGCAGCTTCACTCCTGAATCCTGCAGATCATTGGTACTCAGGTCCAGCTCTCTCAGACTAGAGGAGTTGGAGCTGAGAACTGAGGCCAGAGCTTCACAGCATCTCTCTGACACCTTGCAGCAATTTAACCTTCACACCAATAAACAGAACATGTTAGGAACTGTGATTAAACTAACATAAATCTTCAACTTATTACATAATGAAGGAATTTTACTAGTTACAATAATATTCACTTAATCATTAGCTGTATAAACGTTAATTATGTATTGGATGTAAATTGTGGAATAAATGTTTAATTGTGTTTTCAAAATATATTCTTAAATGAATACTACTTCTATATTCTAGTATTCTGTGTGTACGGAAATTCCTTATACCTTAATAGTACACCTGCAAGATGTGTTATATATTATTGTATCTTTTAAATTCTACTAGTATGTAGAATATACATACTAGTAGAATACTAGTCTGTTTTGAGTAGAATAGTAATACATGTTGTTATATAATATAATACAATATAAAGCTGTTATGAACCTACAGTGATCTTTTGCATATTATTTTAACCTTATATTCATAATTTATGTATATTGTGTGTATTATAATACATGTTATTAGTGAACCTACAGAGATGTTTTGGAGGCTTTGACTACTGGCAGCAGCCTCAGAAGACCCTCCTCTGAAGCAGAGTATTTTTTCAGGTCAAACACGTCCAGCTCCTCTTCTGATGTCAGTAGGATGAAGACCAGAGCTGACCACTGAGCAGGGGGGAGAGATTGTCTTGAGAGACTTCCTGATGTCAGGTACTGTTGGATCTCCTCCACTAGAGAAAGATCGTTCAGCTCATTTAGACAGTGGAACAGGTTGATGCTTCTCTCTGGAGAGAGATCTCCATTTATCTTCCTCTTGATGTAAGACACTAATGTGATGTAAGTTTCCTTATTCGTCAGTGAGACAGTTCCTGTCTGTCTCAGCAGACCTTTCTTAATCTTAGTGATCAGTGATCTACTTTTTTTCTGTCCCAGCAGACCTCGTAGGACAATCTGATTGGTCTCCACAGAGAGGCCCAGGAGGAAGCGAAGGAACAAGTCCAGGTGTCCGTTCTCACTCTCTAAGGCCTTGTCCACAGCATGCTGGTAGAGGTGGAGTTTATCTTCACAAGAGGTTGGTGCTTCTTCTGAGAGCAGATTGACCCCCTTGTTGATGAAGGACAGAAAGACATAAAGGGCAGCCAGAAACTCCTGGATGCTCAGATGGACAAAGCAAAACACCCTGTCCTGGTACAGCCCACACTCCTCTTTAAAGATCTGGGTGAACACTCCTGTGTACTCTGAAGCTGATTTGATATCGATGCCATACTCTGCCAGGTCTGCCTCGTAGAAGATAAGGTTGCCTTTCTTCAGCTGGTTAAAAGCCAGTTTTCCCAGAGAAACAATGATCTCCCTGCTCTCCAAACTCCAGTGTGAATCTGTTTCAGCTCTCCCATGATACTTCCTGTCCCCCTGCATGGACTGAACCCTCAGGAAGTGGATGTACAACTGAGTCACGGTCTTGGGCATCTCTTCTCCTCTTTTAGATGTTTTGAAGATGTCCTCCATAACTGCAGCAGTGATCCAACAGAAGATTGGGATGTGACACATGATGTAGAGGCTTCTTGATTTCTTGACGTGGGAGATGATTGTGCTGGCCAGCTTCTCCTCTTTGAATTTCTTCCTGAAGTACTCCTCCTTCTGTGGGTCGGTGAAGCCTCTCACCTCCGTCACCATGTCAACACACTCAGCAGGGATCTTATTGGCTGCTGCAGGGCGTGTGGTTATCCAGATGCGAGCGGAGGGAAGCAGGTTGCCCCTGATGAGGTTTGTCAGCAGCACGTCCACTAAGCTCGGCTTTGTGACATCAGTCCAGGTCTGGTTGTTATGGAAGTCCAGAGGAAGTCGACACTCATCCAGACCATCCAAGATGAAGACAACTTGGAACAGGTCAAATCTGCAGATTACTGCTTTGTTGATCTCAATAAAGAAGTGATGAAGAAGTTCCACCAAGCTAAACTCTTTCCCTTTCAGTAAATTCAGCTCTCTGAAAGTTAAGAGAAATGTAAAGTGTATGTCATGGTTGGCTTTGTCTTCAGCCCAGTCCAGAGTGAACTTGTGTGTTAAGACGGTTTTACCAATGCCCGCCACTCCAGTTGTCATAATTGTTCTGATTGGTTGATCTTGATCAGGTAAGGGTTTAAAGATGTCTTCACATTTTATTGGTGTTTCCTCCTTGGCCGGTCTCCTGGAAGCTGTTTCAATCAGTCTGACCTCATGTTCCTTGTTGACCTCTCCACTGCCTCTCTCTGTGATGAAGACCTCTGTGTAGAAGTCATTCAGACCTGTTGGCTGTCCTGCTTTAGCGATTCCCTCAGACACACACTTGAATTTCTTCTTCAAAAGAGACTTAATTTTGTGTTCGCACTCGACAGCAGCAGATCCTAAATGAGAAAACAACAGAAGACATCAGATAGTGGATGGTGACATCAGTGGAAGCATGTCAATATTTCCTGCAAAATTATAAACTTCATAATATTTAGTGGATTCATTACTTGTGGTTCCTGAAGCTGGTCGCGACAAGGACTGGATCATTTATTCCGAATTTTGTTTGTTACTTTCAAAGCAATATGATTGGTCTAAATATAATGATAATAATGATAGTGAATCAGTGGAAAGTGACTTGGCATGCAGATATAACAAGATAGTGCTGCATCTCTTCCATTGAGTTATTCTTCTGTTGATTTGCAATTTAATGTTTAACATTCTTTAACCTGATGGACCCACAATAAACCTACATGTCTGGATCAAACCATTGAACCTGATACAGCACAATAACCCTACAAATCTGGATCAAACCATTTATCCCCCAAGAAAATATATTGAAAAGTTAGAAATGTAGGAATCTCACATTGTGTAATTTAGTCTGAACAGTGCAAATAATGAGTTTCATACTGCTCTTCAAAATCAGAATTTATTCACTGGTTTTAAGATAAGACTATCTTCTGCGCTTTAAAATAACTGTCTCTACTGTCTTCAAAATAAGAGTCTCTTACCGCCCCACAGTGTGTCGACCAGTTCCTCCTGGTTCATCTCCATCAGGCAGAGCTTTGTGATGTCCACCACTCCCTCTGTGGCGCGCCTTCTCTGCTCCTCGTTCTCACCATCCACCTCCTCCTCCTCCTCCCTCTGACTCTCTGAGCATTGTGGGTAATCTGAGAAGAGATCCCTCCAGAGCTTCTTCAGCTCCTTGTCTAGGAAAGCGTGTGCATTCTCCTCAGCCCTCTAGAACAGAACAAACATCAAGGAGAACTTTACTCTGAACTCACTGAGGACATCAGAAGCATCTGTCCTGGATTCACGTACCGCTGGTCTAAAGAGGGATGCCTGGAGACTATTAGCACCACAAGAGATGCTTTCTAATGTTCATGTAGAGCTCAAGTCAAATGTCATGTTGGACATTTACACACCTTGATCAGCTCTGGTTGATGCTGTTGCACAGACTGAGCACTGGTAACCTTTGACCTCTGTTGGGGTTGTCTGGGGAGAGAACACACACAAGAGGGGGGAGAGAGAGAGAGAGAGAGAGAGAGAGAGAGAGAGAGAGAGAGAGAGAGAGAGAGAGAGAGAGAGAGAGAGAGAGAGTATTTTTCCTAACTTGTAAGCAGTGTCGGTGGAGTCTGATAACATTTAACTGGTCTGTTTTCATCGTCTGTTAGAAACTCCTACCTCTCCTCTCTGGAAGGGCGTCCATCTTTAAAGCTAAGAGGATGACGCATAGAGTGGTCACTCTTCATTGAGACACATCTGGGTCCAGGGGAGTCTGCTCTCTGCGGCTGGACTCTTCTAGAAAAAAAGGAACTTCGAATTATGGGCGTTTGATGGATGGTGTATTTTTATAATTTTTATAATCTCTGATCACCTCTTCCGAATAGACTTATTTCCATCTTTAAACTTTAAAGGAAGTTCCATAGAGTGGTCACTCTTCATGGACACACAGCTGGGTCCAGGGGAGTCTGCTCTCTGCTGCTTGGGTCTTCTAGAAAAACAAGAACTTTGGAGTTAAAGACAAGCCCATAGATGTCCGTCATGTATGTTGAGTCACCCGGTCATGAAGAACTATAACACTGATAAATCCTCACCTCTTTTCAATAGACTTATTTCCATCTTTAAACTTTAAAGGAAGTTTCATAGAGTGGTCACTCTTCATGGAGACACAGCTGGGTCCAGGGGAGTCTGCTCTCTCCAGCTGGACTCTTCTAGAAAAATAAAGCTTGGATTTATGGACGTTTGATAGATGGTGTATTTTTATAATCTCTGATAAATCCTCCCATAGTTAACGATTGTGTGTGTGTGTGTGTGTGTGTGTGTGTGTGTGTGTGTGTGTGTGTGTGTGTGTGTGTGTGTGTGTGTGTGTGTGTGTGTGTGTGTGTGTGTGTGTGTGTGTGTGTGTGTGTGTGTGTGTGTGTGAGTACAGGTAGAACAGTAATCCTCTTTTGTTAGTTAATGATTGATTAATGACAGCTCTTACTCGAGGTCCAGGTCTATGTCCCGGATAGACTTATTTCCATCTTTAAACTTTAAAGGAAGTTCCATAGAGTGGTCACTCTTCATGGAGACACAGCTGGGTCCAGGGGAGTCTGCTCTCTCCTGCTGCTCTGGGCTTCAACACAACACACACACAGCTGTTACTCAGACTAATGATGGAGTCATGATATATCACTGCTGAGCTCTGAGATGGTCAACAGTCACAGACAGAGAGATCCTCTTCTTACCTCTTAGCTTTGCTCCGGCGGCCATGTTTCCCAGACAGAGTGGTTTTAGAGATAGGACCCTCCTCCTCTCTCTCCTCATCCATAGTAGACTAGAGACCTGGACACAAACACAACTACATATTGTTTCTGTGGATTTTATTTCAGTACCAGACAGGAAATTGTAGAGAGGGCAAACAAACATAGTAAGGAGATCTTTTGAAACGTACTATCCACGCTGTCAGAAACAGCTCAGATCAAACCAGGACACAGACCTGGACCTTGAGTAAGAGCTGTCATTAATCAATCATTAACTAACTAAAGAGGATTACTGTTCTACCTGTACTCACACACACACACACACACACACACACACACACACACACACACACACACACACACACACACACACACACACACACACACACACACACACACACACACACACACACACACACACACACACACACACAATCGTTAACTATGGGAGTATTTTAGGCGTACTTTAGAATATATTAATACATTTAGATTACATCGCCAATAATCTTAAGAAAACAAGACATTAAGCAAACTGTACCTTAGCTTCTCTGAGACTTCCAATCCTTCTCCTCCCTGATATACATACACACAATATCATTTTATTTTTCTAGATCTCATGCACACTCTATCATTATCTATGTCTAGATCTCATACACAGTCTATCTCTGTCTATGTCTCGATCTCATATTATCATTATCAGGTAAAATGAATATTTCCCTTTTTACCTTAGCTCCGGCTCCGGTCCGAGGACCCGTTGGTACCGGGCCTTGAATTATTTCCCAGAAAAGGTAAAGATAAAAAATTATCATAAATATTCCATGTTTAGAACCCTACAACACATAGGCTCCATAATTGTATTTGTAGTGGAGAAAATGGAAACATTTTGTGAAATATTGGGATATTTAATTTAGAAAATTAGTTGCCACCTAGTTCATAATATGCAACTTTACTTACTCTTATGAATTGTAGTTTTTAATATTTATTAAATTGTTGAAGGGAGCCTGAGACTCTGGCATTTCATTGCTGTTGCTTTAATTCTTGTGAATACTAGTGATGGACTCAATGCTCGTGTCCTTGATTGAGGGAAAATAATCATAATATGTCCACTTTAAGTACCTTAGGGACTCCAACTCACACCCTTGCCCATGAGTAGGCTTTAAAAGTGCATTGAAAGAGGTTTTTTTTAGATATCTAACTAGAACAAGGTTTAACAAGAGCTAACTAAAGGTCTGTAAATATCTAGATAGGTTTATATAGATACACGTAGTGTATCTACATAATATATCTGTAATTGAGTGAGCACTGTGTGACGGTCCACATTCCCAGTGCAGCACTCGGCGGCTATCTACTGACGTCAGGGTAGCCCGAGTGTTCAGTCCATTTGTAAAAAAACATTGAAGCGGCCTACGTTCATAGCCTCCTCACGCCCCTTCTATGTTTGAGAGAAGAGTCTAGGAGGTTCACATCCCCAGATGTCAACTGAATTCATGACTTTAGGCGGACCCCACGCAGATTCCCACATAAAACCATTGATGCAGTCACAGCCTTAGAGACCCATGTGGGCTGTTTGTATATTTATGGTCTCAGTCTTTGCAATCAATTAGCCCCTGTTCAAAACCATTATTCTCCTGCTTCAATGAACCCGATTAGGAAGGCGTCTACAGCAAAAAAAAATTGGCAACGGACCATGCACAAGCCACAACCGTGTAGCACGTAAGAATTTCATACATGCTCCAAATACACAAGATTTGAGTCGAGGCTCAGATCACACGTGCCTTAGCTTAGGCCATGTGGTAGTATGTGGGTTGGTAGGTAACAGTGTTGGTTTAGTTACTCAAAAACTAACCCAACACTTACTAGTTACTTCTGTAAATTGTAATGAGATTACTTTACTAGTTCCTGCATTTGAAAAGTAACTTCACTACTTCTTTACTTTCCCGTTCCTTAATTTACTCTAGATAGGACAAACATCATAGCCCTATCATCACTTAGTGTTTATTGTATAAATCTATATAAACCATATGAAAGAACAATATCCCTGTCTGCACAAAGAAATGCCTCACTGTAAAATCCACAAACAACATGATAAAGTAGGCTATGGTGAGGTCAATCAGTTGCAACACACAAGTTTGAAAAACACAGGCTTTAGGAAACATGAGAACAAAAATGAAGTGGTCAAGGAAAAATATAAAAAGGTCACTTCATACAATTAAAACAGAAATGCACTTAAGTGGCGGTCACACATGCTGTTACTTTATGTGGTCCAAAGGCTGAATGAACCTGATCTATTTCGCAAGCTATGACATCAAAAGTGTGTCTTCCTCTCACCCTCTTGCAGGCAAGAGCAGCCTTCTCAAGTTTTAAATTAATGCCGTCTATCCAGTGCACCATCATTCCTAACTTAGGAGTGACGGTGCACTGGATAGACAGCATTACTTTAAAACTTGAGAAAAAAAGATACTTAGGAATCCTAAGTAACTTTTGTTTTTGGCGGACACATGATCCAGGAAGGACTCGAAAATAATTTCAAGCTTCGATTCCATGTCAGTATAACACTTGGAAAATGATTTCCTGTCGGATGTTGGCTTGCGAGTCGCGGGTATTTTATCTAGTATTTTTCTAAATCTGGGCGATTCAATAGTCAACAGGGGAAGCATGTCTTCTACAATGAATCCTGCAACCAGCCTGTCTTTCTCTGTCGCCTGCTTCTGCGCTCCAACACTTGAACACTCCTTCGCACAAGCCGCTACGTCACTCAAATCGATCGCTATGGCAACGTGCAGCACGCATGCACGCACCACAACACATCAGGACTTTACCCGCAGGCAAACACGGCTTGGGTAACGCAGGAGACACGTTACTATAGTCTAGTAAAGTAGAGTAGTTACCGATATATTAAATGTAATGTGTTACTTTACTTCGTTACCAAAAAAGTAATATTGCTACTTAGGGCTGGGCGATATGGACAAAATCTTATATCACGATATGAGTAATTTTATATCACGATATGGATATATATCACGATATGGTATTTTTGAAGTAAATTAAAATAATAAATGGCTTAAAATAACCATACTTCACATTTGATCAGTTTTTTCTTTTATTTTGAACTTGAATTTCCATGCTTACAAAGGAGTAAGTAGCGAACAATCAACAGTCATTAACTGCGCCATGATTCCTGCCTTCCTCACCTCAAATTACGTGCAGGTTACGTTACCTGAAAGCACATTGGCTGGTGAAGTTTCTTCTTCTGGGAATAGTTAAATGTCTTACAGCTAAGCACTCTGCTGCAGGGCCCCGTTGTGGCGCAACTGCAGTTAATTTTTTTTTTTCTCTCTCGGTATAAACGATATGGCCAAATCTCTCCCGGTAGTCACTTTCATATCGTCCACGGTATGATATCGTCATATCGCCCAGCCCTATTGCTACTGTAACGCGTTAATTTGTAACGCGTTACCCCCAACACTAATGGGTGAAGATACGTTGTGCTGAGGAGGGGGAAAGATCAGCCAACAGTCTGCCCCTCATCAACAGGCTACGTCGATTTTAATCACTTGGAAGTGAGGTAGAGGAAGGATAGGATCAACGAGTAGTGTTAGCTCTAGCATGCCCGAATCCGGGGTCTGTGACAGGGGCATCGAGAGGCTGGTCTGTGGGGGGGGCATCGAGAGGCTGGTCTGTGGGGGGGGCATCGAGAGGCTGGTCTGTGGGGGGGGGCATCGAGAGGCTGGTCTGTGGGGGGGGCATCGAGAGGCTGGTCTGTGGGGGGGGCATCGAGAGACTGGTCTGTGTGGGGGGCATCGAGAGGCTGGTCTGTGGGGGGGGCATCGAGAGGCTGGTCTGTGGGGGGGGCATCGAGAGGCTGGTCTGTGGGGGGGGCATCGAGAGGCTGGTCTGTGGGGGGGGCATCGAGAGGCTGGTCTGTGGGGGGGGCATCGAGAGGCTGGTCTGTGGGGGGGGCATCGAGAGGCTGGTCTGTGGGGGGGGCATCGAGAGGCTGGTCTCAGGGCTGCTGCTGTCCAGACCAAGGTTGTCTTCATTGACCGAGCCTTCGCTCCTGGGCTCTCCAGAGGGGATTTGCTCCGACATTATGGGCGTTCTGCGTGACCTCGAGGGATCCATGGCCTGTGGCATCCTAGCAAGGACGAGCAAGACTTGTGGAGGGGGGGGGGGCTTGTCAGTCTATGGGAGCAGACACCACTCACAGGCCTCGTCTCATCATTCGATGAGAACAGCCACCAATCACAGGCCTCCTCTCATTAGTCTATGAGAGCAGCCACCAATCACAGGCCTCCTCTCATTAGTCCATGAGAACAGCCACCAACCACAGGCCTCGTCTCATCAGTCTATGAGAGCAGCCTCCAATCAAAGGCCTCGTCTCTTCATTCGATGAGAGCAGCCACCAACCACAGGCCTCCTCTCATCAGTCTATGAGAGCAGCCACCAATCACAGGCCTCCTCTCATTAGTCTATGAGAGCAGCCACCAATCACAGGCCTCCTTTCACAAGTGGTTCATTTATGGTTATATTTTACTGCCTTCGCCCCGCTGGAATTCGACAGTGGCTGTCCAAACGAATGTAGTAGGGGTGGCCCAGAAGGGGGGGGGGGGGTTCACAGCATCGTTGTATGCATTAAAAATAACAAATACACCACAGTGACATTGTGAAGAACCTGATCAGACAGTAAGTGACCAATTGCAAATCACGGTAAGAGTATGATATCACACTCAACAGAGAATGCCCCCCTGGAATGAATTGTAACTTTCTAACTTTGGTAAGGTCAACTGGAAAGTGTTTAAGCCTTCTCGTCTTCATTCCAATCCTTCCTGGAAACCCCCTAGGTGTTAATGTATTCAAGAGAACCTCGGGCCTTAAACGATTACCAAGAAAGGGTGTGTCTGATGACTCACCTGCTGAGAATGGCCAGGTAACAGGCTGAGCCGGCCTGGTGAGGGAGGGAAAGACAAAGGACACTCGTTTTATCTCTTGACAAGCACTTGTTGTGGACATGTTTCAGCTCACTTAAAGTATGTAGGGATAAAGGTATCTCTAGGCCAAAATAAATGTTGGAATTCTATATAAACGGGCAACAGTATTCATGTTGTAGCATTGCAGTGTAGTAGTAGGTAATGTTGCCAATAGGTTAACCTGCTGGTGATCAGGGCTTAAAAGGTGATTTGGTTTGCTAAATCTCCAGTGCAATACATTACCCTTGACAGTAAAAATTACATCTGTGATACCTTTGCCACACATACCTTAGCCATACATCCTACCATAGCCACACTTAGCTTAGCCATACATCCTACCTTAACCACACACCTAGCTACACATCATCAGCCTACCTACACATACCTACACACCTCCATGCAGTCCTGCTCTTACCTTTGGACAATACAACTCTGGAACTCTGACTGGACATTCCCAAAACCTACTCTTCAACTACTAACACTAACGATTTTGTAATCTACTTAGCCAAATGTTACCGTCAATTGTAATATAACCCAGAATACTAAGGTTATCTTGTAATATACGTTCTGTGTTCATATATCCGGGACCCAGAGTAATAAAGTTAGTATACATGTAATGTGTATGCAGGGTCTTCTTCTCTAACTTTATCTAAACTGAATACACATTAGCTTGCCCAGAATATGAGGCTATAAATTATACCAATGACATAACTTTACTCACTTTGGTTCATGTGTGGATCATCGGTCCACTGACAAAACAGTTCTCCTGACTGCCAAAGATCCCTCTCGGCTTTCCAACTGAATCGATTTAAAATGACCAAGAATCTGTCGATGCACCGATTCAAAGGTTGCGAATCGGTTGAGTGAAGCTTTAGCCTGATATCAGGACAGCATTGTCAACTATTTTCATTCCGTTTCGATACGGATCCATAAAATGAAACTAAAGGAATTGGGCGTAACCGGGTGTGTGTTTGCGTGTATTTGCGCGCGCGCCCAGCATCTTGGAAGCAGGTAAAGGCGCGTTCACGGTCCTGGTGACAACGAGACGGCTCGCCAGTGCTTACGCGTGTTCCCGACAGTGTTCATGTGTACTGCGTTGGGAATCTAAAAGTTCTTCACAGCAGGTTTTTTTTATCCGGTAAAGAAAAGTCAGAACTAAACAGAACTTAGTAGCATCAGTTTCAAGTTTGAACGCATTTATTTCCTAGGAGCCTATCACCTATCCTTTTATTTATGAGAAGCACATACAGTATTGCCACTGTATGATCCGGGTTCAGGGTCTGTGTCACACATCAATCATGAATCTATCAAATCTCCCCTCTCTGGAAGAACTGTACAACACCCGCTGCCAGGGATCCAACCCAAGATCTCCAGGGATCCAACCCACCACCCGGGTAACGAACACTTAGTGCTGCTGCGCTCAGGGAAACGGTTCAGGACTATGGCTGCACGGACGAACAGACTTATATCTAGTTTCTACCCCAGGGCCTTACAGGCGTTGAACGTTGCCAACACCTGACCTCGTACTATCACGCACACGCACATAACATGTGGCAGCTGGGGAACATT
Organism: Gadus macrocephalus; assembly: GCF_031168955.1. Taxonomy (NCBI): domain Eukaryota; kingdom Metazoa; phylum Chordata; class Actinopteri; order Gadiformes; family Gadidae; genus Gadus; species Gadus macrocephalus. Next base: position 24,959,712 of record NC_082387.1, read on the forward strand.
GCAATTCCCCACGAACCATCTATTTATTCATCTATTTATTTATATTTATTACATTAAATATTTATTAATTTTTCTAAGGACTTGTGTAATCTTTTTTGGTTGCATGTTTTTTCAAGTCTTTCAACTGCACTTTAACTCAGTTTAGGTTAGATTTATATTAGATGTGTCAGTTTTAGTTAGATTTATATTTGATGTTTGATTTATATTAGATGTTAGATTTATATTAGATGTATCAGTTTTAGTTAGATATATATGCAGTGTCTTTTTTTATCAGACTGTATATATTGTTAATGTATGTTCCTTGTCCTCTCTTTTTCTTTAAGCACCAGGGGGGAGCTCTCCCAAATTTCGATTTACCTGGACCTGTACCTTAGCCTGGTTCTACCAGACTCTCGTACTTCACTTCATTTCATTTGTACAGAGAGTCTGGACCTAATCAATTGACAAACGTTAACTCACTTGAAGGCGGGTGTCTGTTGAAGTTTAAAATGATTGGATCTGCCCAGTGCCACTCTGGATCTGCCATAACCAATCGCTAACGTTTGGTTGTGACGTATGTCATGCGCCGGGAATCACGCGCAGGTTGTACACAAACCAAACACCTTGCGCGTCTGCACGAAAATGTCCATCAACGACAGCTGCAGGTTTTGTTCGTCGAATTTAATTTATCAGGGAAAAATTGCACATTGTAAATCAACTACCGACCTACAACAACAACTCAAACTGGCGTACGACTTTATCGTCATTGTTCTCAGACACGCCCTCTGTTCGCTGATTGGCGGCCGCTATGGCGGCACCAGAAAACCAAATTACATACAGCAGGTCCAGACCTAGTACTGAAGGGAAATTCAAATTGAGCGGAAGTACTTAGGCGGGCGGAGCCAGGCTACCTGTACCTGTACTTTGACAATAAAGATCATTAATTCGTTCATTCTTTATATACACACCAGACACACACACATTATGTACACAAACAAAAACACACCCACACATCGTTCATTAATCTATAAACACACACACACATGCACAGACATTTGTACTGTGGCATCCCGCCACGTGGTCCTCGGCCTGGACGGGCCCGGGGTACCGTAGAGGACGGGGTGTACCACCCCCACCCACCAGCCGGCGAGAGAGAGCAGCCCTTTCGGCACCCCAATCAGGGTGATTGGAGGACACCTGGCCGAAAGCACGGTAGCCATGTTAAAAGGAGGCACAGCACAGCACAGCACGGCACAGCACGGCACGGCACGGCACGGCACGGGCACAGCACAGGCACGGGCACAGCACAGCACGGGAGCAGGAAGGAAGTGCTCGTGGCAGTGAGAGAGCCAAGAGGCCCACGGAGGCCCGAGAGACCGCGTCTCCTTTATGGTTGATTGTTAAGTTGTTTGTGAATAAATGCCTGAAATGGCTTTAACCCCAATGCCGAGCGAGCTTTGTAAGTGGATTCCGGCTCGACCGAGCACCGGGAGACCACACTTGGTGGAGAATGCAGGCACCATGAAGGTCCCACTACGGCTCCCCGGTACAGACGCCGCCGCCGCAAGAGACGCCACCGCCGCAAGAGACGCCGCCGCCACAAGGGACGCCGCCGCCGCCGCAAGGGACGCAGCCGCAAGGGACGTCGCCGCCGCCGCCAGAGACGTCGCCGCTGCCGCCAGAGACGTCGCCGCTGCCGCAAGAGACGTCGCCGCCGCCGCAAGAGACGCTGCCGCCGGCGCAAGGGACGCCGCCGCAAGGGACGCCGCTGCCGGCGCAGCGCGAGACGAGGCCGCAGCGCGAGACCGGGACGCGCCGGCCTACGCGGACGTGGGGACGGGTCGGCCCTGCATGCTGGCGACCTCCTTGGCGCAGGGGACGTCCGGGAGCCCGACGGTACCGGTGCGGGTGATGAGCAGAGACACACAGGCCCTTCTGGACACGGGCAGCGTGGTTACCCTCCTTCGCCCCGTCTTGGCGGGTGGGAAGGCGGGGGAGCCCATGGAGGTGGCCTGCGTGCACGGGGGGACCCGGACCTACGAGACATGCCACGTGGTCATCCGGACCCCGCACGGGGTGTTCACGGCTCGGACGGGGATTGTACCCAACCTCCCCGTGCCGCTCCTAATCGGGAGGGATTGCCCGATATTTCGCCGGCTTTGGGACCCGGCACTAAAGTCCCGGGGCAGGAGAGATGCGGTCGCCGCCGCGGCAGGAGAGGCAGCCGCCGCCGGCGCAGCGGGAGACGAGGCGGCGGGAGACGAGGTAGCCGGAGACGAAGCTGCCGGAGACGAAGCTGCCGGAGACGAAGCTGCCGGAGACGAAGCTGCCGGAGACGAAGCTGCCGGAGACGACGCTGCCGGAGACGACGCTGCCGGAGACGACGCAGCCGGCGCCGCAGGAGACACCCGGCCCCGCCGAGATACCATCCTGGGCGGGTCCTGGGGCTTGGACAAAGGGTGGAGGAGTGTGGCATCCCGCCACGTGGTCCTCGGCCTGGACGGGCCCGGGGTACCGTAGAGGACGGGGTGTACCACCCCCACCCACCAGCCGGCGAGAGAGAGCAGCCCTTTCGGCACCCCAATCAGGGTGATTGGGGGACACCTGGCCGAAAGCACGGTAGCCATGTTAAAAGGAGGCACAGCACAGCACAGCACGGGCACGGGAGCAGGAAGGAAGTGCTCGTGGCAGTGAGAGAGCCAAGAGGCCCACGGAGGCCCGAGAGACCGCGTCTCCTTTATGGTTGATTGTTAAGTTGTTTGTGAATAAATGCCTGAAATGGCTTTAACCCCAATGCCGAGCGAGCTTTGTAAGTGGATTCCGGCTCGACCGAGCACCGGGAGACCACAGTACACAGACATACACACACACACACACACTCATCGTTCATGGACCTAAACCCACAGCAGGTCAGTGCCGGTGGTAAGCAGCGGGTAACATCAGTGTCTCTCGTGGTTCATCTCTCAGCCCTCTCTGGGTTCAGCTGGGCTGCTGAGCGTCAGATGAGAGGGGGCCGCTTGGGTCTGGGGGGTCCTCACAGTCCTGACGTTGTGGAGGACCAGCTGTTAGGGGGACGTTTGAATACCTGTGGACCCATGGACGTACCTGTAGAGCACCGGGTTGTTGAGCAGCAGCTGTTGGTGCTCTGAGGGGTCAACCCGTTCAGTGGGATTGCAACACTTTGTGATTGGTTTAAATGCTCCGCTGTACTCCAAATTATTAATTTTATTGGGCTTCTGAAAGGTTCAGCATAAACCATGAAAGGACTTTTGAGATCTTCCTTTGGGTTTAGCAGGTTGTACAAATATTTACTCTCTAATTTAAAATGTGTTTTCAATGTTGATTGAAGATACATTATTTTACTACAATATTTTAAATATTTTCAACATCGTAAGAGAGGAAGTTTTAATTTTGCCATGCCTGACATGGAACGTGATTTAAAGCAGATTTAACAACATAATCACAAATTATTTTAAAGGTTCTATGGGAAAGTGTAAAAATGTTCATGTTGTGAATGACTGATGATCTTTGTGTTCTCTTGGGAACAACAAGTCAACATGTATAGTTATTGAAGATACCTGTTTTATATTTGTAATTGTTCATAAAGCATAATGTTAATAAACAACTCAGTGGATCAACTCAACGTTCTTGTGTGTTCAGATGATTCTTCCAGTTGGTTACATTTTTAATCCTCTAAGTCTTCCTCCAACAACAACAGTGGAGCCTCCATTCACCCCTTCATCAGTGTGGAGGGAGGACATTACCACACACACAACAGTGGAGTCTCCATCACCTCTTCATCGGTGTGGAGGGAGGACATTACCACACACACAACAGTGGAGTCTGACTTTTCACGCATACACAAAAACTAAAAGTAAGTCATCTGGTGAGAAATATACACACACATCCTCACATACACACATAAACATAGGCACACACACATTACAGAGTAACAATTAAGTTTATTTAGGAACTCTGTGGAGTTCCTTCCTTCATGAAACATAGATACTATAACTGGCATTAGAGTTAATGAGAAGCTTCTACCGCTAACCCTCCAACGTGTTTCAGGACAGGGGTTTAACTCATATAAATCATTTGAGTTAGTCATAGTTCAAGTTATGCGAGGGTGCACCATCAGTGACGGATGCAGGGCCGGCGATTGGAATAGGTGACCTGGGCGATTGCCTAGGGGGCGACAAATATGTTGGGGCGCCCTCTAGTGGCGCCCTTAATTAATTAATTAAATTAAATTACATTAAATAAGCAAAATAAAACATGTTGATTAAACATGTTCCCAAATGGAACGGACAAGGGGGGGAACGGGGATCCACTGTTGTGGATTGAAACCCTTACTGAAGCTCGCTGGGCAATGCGATAATCTCTGGGGTCCACTCCCCTATTGATGAGGTCTCTGGGACCACCCCCCCCCCCCAGCAGTGACAGAGAGAGAGAGAGAGAGAGAGAGAGAGAGAGAGAGAGAGAGAGAGAGAGAGAGAGAGGGAGAGGGAGAGGGAGAGGGAGAGGGAGAGGGAGAGAGAGAGAGATAGAGAGGGAGAGGTAGAGGGAGAGAGAGAGAGAGAGAGAGAGAGAGCTTTCTCTCCTTTCCGTAAGGTAACCTTAACCCTGTAGGACTGTGAATGAGGACGCAGATGTTCTTCCAGATGTTCCTGCTGTGGAAGAGCTCATGGTAGGACAGGCGAGGCCGGCTGCAGCCGCTGGGCTCCAGGTCCAGCTCTGAGGAACATCACAACGGTCAGCAGACTGAGCAGTCACCTGCTTCTCCAACTCACAGAACCCACAGAACCCTCTCCTCCTCCTCCTCTCTCCTCCTCCTCCTCCTCCATCTCTCCTCCTCCTCCCCCCCTCCTCCTCCTCCCTGATGAAGACCTACCTGTGAGGCTCTCGTCGTCCGGGTTCTCTCCTCCCGCTGAAGGAGCTTGTGTCCTCGGAACGGCCGGCCAGCAGCAGCCAGGGGGGGGGGGGGGGGGCAGGAAGACGGTGACAGCCAACCAATCAGCAGAGAGTCTTGATGTTGATGACTAATGACCCTACACATCGCTACATTCTTGCAAAAGTGCTTCATTCATTCCTGCTGACTTCCATTGAAAAAAAGTGGTAGAAATGTGTATAACCATTTTGTATTTCCATTTGTCTGGCAACATCTTTCTGACGACTTTTCCTGTCTCCAAATGTCGTCACCGCATGATGCAAACTGTGTTTTAATTATCAGGACTTGGTTTGCATGACTTTCTATGACTCCTACTATTTGACGAGTGACGGTGGAGTGACTCAGAAACAGGTCATTAAGGAGCGCAAGGCATTGTGGGTATCGTGCTCAAGGATATTTGACAGCACACCAGGTGTGAGTGTGATTAGCCTTACAAGCCGTTTTGAAATTCTGCCCCTTATGACATCATAAGTGGGCGTGTCGCCAGAGGGTGGGGGGGGGGGTTGTCCTGCCGTACGGCCAGACCGCCCACGGGCCACGTGTTCCTGATAAGAGACAAAGAGTCACTGGGGCTGTTTCAGACATCAGCACCTCAGACTAGCGCCGCCACTAGCGCTGCACGCCAAGTGGGCGTGTCCACCTAGATGTGCGCTGATAGATCAGTCTACCAGCCTACCCAGTGGACTGCAGCAAACGTTGCACATCGATCCGTCACACATCTAGGTGGACACGCCCACTTGTGATGTCATAAGGGGGAGAACGGCTTGTAACGGCTAATCACACTCACACCTGGTGGCATGTCATGGGACCTTTAACCACTCCACCATTTTGTATGGCTGCCTGTTCCTAGGCGAGCAGGAGAATCGATCATGTACATAACTGCTCCTGCTGGGACTTCTTCTCAGAGTGCATGGGGGTGAGTGATGACACAACCAGAAATTATCATAATTATTATATTAGGAAGACATGGGAAAATGACATCAATGCAAGATTACTCATGTTTGGTTTTTAGAAGTCTTCAGTAGGACGCTGTCATCACAGAGAACAGGGTAGTACTCACTGTTTACTTCACCTCTATTCATTCAGCTTTAATACTGCAACCTTGGTTTCTTCAGACAGATGTCATTAACGAAGTACGAGGTATGGGCGAGGGGCATCTTGCTCAAAGGCTGTGGACAAAGGGAATTGAACCCTCTTCCTTTTGGCTGGGTGTCTACAATTACAATAAGGGCACCTAGCAGACGCTTTTATCCAAAGCGACTTACATCGGTTAATACACACATTGACACGCCGACGGCAGAGTCAACCACGCAAGGTGACAGCCAGCTCGTCAGGAGCAGTCAGGGTTAAGTGTCTTGCTCAGGGGCACATCAACACTCTTCCCCGAGCCTTTTTGTGTATGTATTTCACAAAAAGGTATGTAACAATATAAATATGTTGCCTGGGGGACAGGCCCTCGGTGAAACATTTATTAGTATATGCTACACGTGAAACTGAAAGATGGCGCAATTTGATTGGTTATTAAATTGTTAATTATAGTACAGTCCCAGCGTTTCATTAAATTAAAAGGAGCGCAGGCTAATGGGGGGGGGGGGGGGGGCAGCGGGTGCACCCACCAGGGGAGGGGGGGCTATTCCTCCTAGTCAGCCCGACCTCGAGGCTAATTGAGACTCAACCTTCTCTCCATTCGTCCTCAACCTCGCGCTGACTTCATGGTCCATCAGACAGCCTTTCACGAGGATTAACAGGAGCGCCGCGCTGGGCGGTCGGAGTCATCCTGGGTTCGTTTGGTGCAGAGGAACTACGCGCTTTTATTTTGAAAGCTGTTTGAGTGTGATGAGGACTAATACGTCTGAATTCGTAACCGGGCTGAGGGGGTATAGGGTGGTGAAGGGATTGCTGTTAAACTCTGACTTTTTGTCAAAAATAGGTCCGGCACAAAGCATATTAACAGACGTATGTGATTTGTTTTTCAGTCTGATAGCTGATATTCTAAACCTCGCATCAACCAACTGACGTTAGCGCTTGCTATAAATGTTAGCGTCAGAACGTTGGAACGAAGATGGGCACAGATCCCCCCCACTTGTCCCCCCCATTATAAATGATTTAAAAATAAATGAAACACAGATTTAATAGAAGCCAACACCACTTTTGAGATAATTCACCCATAAAGACCTTTAAATGTTTGGTATATATACATCCATAAATCCTGAACAGTGGTCTGAACCGTTTGTTAAAGCAGATCATCTGATACGCGTTGCTGGTATTCATGATTCCCCTCAAGAAAAGACTCCATGTTGGTAGCCCCCCCCAAGTTGTAAAGAGACCCCTACCATAGGTGCTGGGTCATACAAGGCCCATAGAATTCCCATTGCAGAGGGATGATATAAATATCGGTGGGTACCGCCATTACGAAAATCCAATTAACCCTTATAAGGTGTTCGGGTCTGTGGGACCCGTTTTCAGTTTTTAGCTTTATAAAAGTGATACAAATAATTATTATTTTGAACTAAGATTCATTGGCTTTGGCTCATTTTCTGTGAGGAACATGAATCAGAAAACATTTTCAATGACCCCCCCCTGTATACCCCCCCATCACATTTATATTACACACAGGGTGTTCGGGTCCAGTGGACCCGGAGCTAGTTTAAGTGTGGAAATCATAGGTTCTGTGCACCCTCATTTTCCCTTCTTCCTCTGTGTGTGTGTGTGTGTGTGTGTGTGTGTGTGTGTGTGTGTGTGTGTGTGTGTGTGTGTGTGTGTGTGTGTGTGTGTGTGTGTGTGTGTGTGTGTGTGTGTGTGTGTGTGTGTGTGTGAGAGAGAGAGAGAGAGAGGGGGAAAGAGTAAAGCAGGTGAATGGGCCCTTGGTGTGAGCACCCACAGTGTGCACCCACTGTTCCCGCACAAGGTTGCAAAATTGGAGCACCCAACACTATCAAGCTTGGGGACCTGACACTATAAAAAAGCTCTGTCAGCGTGGTTCCATACCACAACTGATCAAGATGGCAAAGCAATTCTCTGTTCAGACTGCCTTACAGCTGATATTTGAAGAGACAGAGGGTTTTGATGGTGATGCAGAGGAAATAGTTTCGGAAAGTGAGGATAACATTTCAGAGTTTGAAGAGGAGGATGAGCATCAGCCAGCTCCGAAACGTAAAAGAGCCTCAGGACTAGCCCTTCAGCAGCCAGGACAAGCCTGCGAGCAGCAAGCCCCAGGACCATCCCGTGAGCAGGCAGGAACAGCCCGCAAGCAGCCAGCCCCAGGACCATCCCGTGGGCAGCCAGGACCAGCCCGCGAGCAGCCAACCCCAGGACCAACCCGCGAGCAGCCAACCCCAGGACCATCCCGTGAGCAGGCAGGAACAGCCCGCAAGCAGCCAGCCCCAGGACCATCCCGTGGGCAGCCAGGACCAGCCCGCGAGCAGCCAACCCCAGGACCAACCCGCGAGCAGCCAACCCCAGGACCAACCCGCAAGCAGCCAGCCCCAGGAACAACCCGCAAGCAGCCAGCCCCAGGAACAACCCGCGAGCAGCCAGCCCCAGGAACAACCCGCGAGCAGCCAGGCCCAGGAACAACCCGCAAGCAGCGGAACAGCCCGTCAGCCAAAAATAAATGCTGTGAAGTGTGTGGACCCATGATGGACAGAAAAACACAATATACATGCAACCAGTGCAAAAAATACATATGCAATGCACACACAGTGAGACTCTGCCCCTCAAGTGTGGTATAGTCTGATATACGTATAATGGCCGTGTTCAAAGGCTTTAATGTGTTGTTCAGACAGATGTTATTGAGTATGTTTCAATTTCTAATGATGTTGAATATTTCCCAGTTATGCCTGTTTTATGAGGCATTTCCTTATTTTGTTGCATTTTAATGCAAAAAGAAACAAAAACGAGTGGCACCTCTATTCATAAATGTGATTTAACAAAGGTAAAGTGAACAAATTTAACATATGTGTTGTTTATATTACTTGCAATTGGGATGAAGTAACCATCTGGTGAGTATTTAAAAAAAAAAGCTTGAGTATGTTGAATTAAAAGGCAATGGGTCCACCAGACCCAGCAGCACCTCCTGTGTAACAAAAACACGAACACCCTATGAGGGTTAAAAAGCCATATTAAATAATCAAACACAGAGCATGTTAGATGTAGATTGCCGGCTTCCATGCTCTATGAGAGTAATTACAGTTTTACCAAAGAACACTAAGCAGTATCGATATTAAATCAAACATACTCAGCCATATTCAGGTGCTGGGTTCCGTTGAAGAAATGCCAAATTGTCTTCCACCTTGAAGTGATTTTCACCCTTCACTGATGGTCAGAAATGGTCCTGCGAGTAGAACGCTGTTTTGTATGCAGTGAGAGTCCCGTCAACATGGTTAAAAGTACGGCGCAACAATTGGAAATTATCAACATATTGTATGATGTACGTGTCAGTATGTATTTCATAAATTCCCAATGGAAACCGACTGAGAAATACAATATTACGGCTCGAGGTTACGCAAATACATTCAGAACGCTCTGCCAGATACCCTCAGGGGACTCACGTCCAACTAACTGCCAGGTGGGTTCTTATGGTTGTCAAGACTACAACGTTCTATGCTAACCATTGAGACTAAATCAAGTGACCGCACTCAGAACCTTCCACGGCGGGAAGCATAAACCGTCCGACTGGAATCTGAACATTCCGGCCCGGAACCAACCAAAGAATGAACAGAACCAGCGCCTCACCTTGAGCTGGAAGAACCTGAATCGCGATGGTGTTCATTAAAACACAGCCAACAGACTGACCTTGATGTGATCTGTTTGTTGCTGTTGGCCATTACTACTATTCAGTGTACCGTTACATTATTATGCACCCAGTGTGTACAAGTTAAATCACTCAAAACCATACGAAGAACCAAACTACCATGTACGTCCCACAACAACTTTAAACCTCAAATCCTTGCCTAAAAACAATGGAATCATTCAACCCAAAACCGTGTCTACATTTGACAATAAACAGAACAATTATCTCAGTTATTCAGGGTACAAACCATACAGAGCAATTCAAAACGCTCACAGAGAGCCAACCATAGCCCTGCCACGTCACCCTGACCGCCTCTTCACCAACAGCAAATCATGCCAGCCAACACATGGACACGTCAAGTGAGACGTGGGCATTTGAGCTAAAGGACTGCCAATAATAAAATGAAGCCCAATTCCTGAACTATCCAACCATCTTCATGGTTTAAAGATTTACAGTCTTGAAATGCCATTGTGTTCTATCACCTTTGTCTGCTCCCTCGTTACTCACAAACTCTTCATCTCCATCTCTAGAGCGTTGCCCTACTCATGAGGGTGTGCTCTGAGTGAGCAAAGATGCATGCTGGGATGCAGTGCTGTCTGAAGTCTTCAATTCTATAGACACGCCCCTCAGTAGATACCAAGTGTTTGAGAATCTGTCGTGACATCAGTTACATGAGCTAGAAATCCTTCAAGATGGCGCCAGGATTCTCAGAGGAGAAAGGCCAAGAGGAAGATGTGAGGATTCTTCCTCTCAGCCAGTGGAACACAGCAACGGTCTTCATCAGAGTACCATGGAACACTTTGAAACGTTCTCCTCTATACACCTTGAAACCCCAGTGAAGGTTTCCTTACCGCCTCAGCTGAAGAGCACAACTTCAGCTTGAAGAGCGAACCAGTTGGAATTCCCAGATTGGTTCTGATTTAAGGGAACCAATCGTTCAGCTAGTCCTGTACGAAACAAATACAGTTCAGCCTGAGAAGACGTGCAACTGAGAGCAAGGCAAGATCCACAGTGCTCTCCATCAATCCAGCCAGGTAGGAAGAGGCCACCTCACTAAGGTCACCTTGAATATCCATTGAGGTCCCTTTCCAACGTCAGACTCTCCTTGTGGAATGCCTTTAGGTGTCCATCCTCCATTGATCCTGATTGGTGCAGTCCTAGTTTGAAGTCACTGATCTGAACACGCCGCTTGCATCCTTTGACACTTGATTTGGATACTCTCCTTCCTTACCAGTGTGTTGATATCTCTCTCACACACATACACACACACACATACACACACACACACACACACACACACACGCAGACAGACAGACAGACAGACAGACAGACAGACAGACAGACAGACAGACAGACAGACAGACAGACAGACAGACAGACAGACAGACGTAAGCATTATTGAATGCTAAAACGAGAATGATCTATGGCTGAACACATGAGAACAATCAGTTGGATCCACTGAGTTGTTTATTAAAATGATGCTTCATTAACAAAAACAACAGAAAAATAGTCCCTTAGATGAACACAATAAACACAAGGACTAAAACAATAAAAGCAGCAGACATTACAAATCATCAACAGGTGTGCATATATCTTTATTAACTGAACATCAGTGTCGTGCAAGTTACTTTAAAAAAGTAATTAGTTGCAGTTACTTATCCCAAAAAGTAACAAAAGTAGTTACTCTGTTACAAATTATGAAAGTAACTAGTTTCTTTGGAAAGTAACTATTGCGTTACTTTCAAGTAATTTTTTTGTTTCAAACTACACCCGCCCAACTCTACCTCTGATTGGCTTACCGTGACATGTTACTCTACCTCAGCCAATCGTTATAATTAATGCGATTGTCTCGTACCCACCCACTAACCAAGGAAGAACTGTAAAGAGAAAGAGCGAGATCTAGTCTGATGAAAAAACTGCTTTGATTATAGTGACGCGCCACATTTTTTGGAAGCAACGGTAACGGCGTCATAATGATGGGAAGAGTAATCCTTAGATTACTCTTCCCGTGTTACCGTTAGTAACACATTGATTCATAACGCCGTTATTCCCATCACTGCTGAACATATTCTGCGGCCGTTTGGTTCCCAACAGAACACAAAAAAAGATTCAGCTTAAAGTAATTTACAACATGCAATATTATCCCATAAACCTCTTGGTTATTGTGAACAGTAATAACCTGCTTTTATAAAAGCTGCTTTAAATCAGGTTCCTTGTCAGGATTATGACCAAAATGATGATATCAGAGCCCTTAAGACCAGAAATGGTGACGCCTGAAAATATACAAACATTTACCATTTTATATACATTTCAAATAATGATTGTCTTGAATGATGAATGATTGTCTAACTATGGAAGATCTTAAAAGTCTTTTCATGGTTTATCATGCTATACTTTCTAGAAGAGAGGGAAAGAAAAAGAGAGGCAGACAGACACACAGTGAGCGAGAGAAAGAAAGAAAGTAGAAAGAAAGAAAGAAAGAAAGAAAGAAAGAAAGAAAGAAAGAAAGAAAGAAAGAAAGAAAGAAAGAAAGAAAGAAAGAAAGAAAGAAAGAAAGAAAGAAAGAGAGAGACAGAGAGAAAAAAAACAAGAGATAGATAGAGAGAAACAAAGGGAGACAGACAGCGGTAAAGAGAAAAAAGAGAGAGAGAAAGAGAGTGAGGGGGATAGAGAGAGAAAAAGAGAGAGAGACAGAGACTATAAAGAGACAGAGACACTGAGTCCTCAGTCCTCTCAGGCCTCCAAAGCCACTTCATCAAAAGCCACTCATCCTCTAACACAAAAGCAGTCTGTGTGTATGTGTGTATGTGTGTGTGTGTGTTTTTGTGTGCGTGTGTGTGTGTGTGTGTGTGTGTGTGTGTGTGTGTGTGTGTGTGTGTGTGTGTGTGTGTGTGTGTGTGTGTGTGTGTGTGTGTGTGTGTGTGTGTGTGTGTGTGACACATAGACACACATCTTTCGACACTGATAGACTACCGGAGCTATACGGGTACGGTGCGTCTATTTAAAAGGACACCTGGGTTAAACCTCATTCTATTTGGTAGTGCTTCTTCTTTTTACTATTTCGGTGTTTCTATCAAGGAGGACACGGACATCAACGACCCATTTTGAAGCCAGGGACGCGGGAAGTGGGGGTGCTTAGGGTGCTGCAGCACCCCCCTGGCGGTCCCTGGCTGTAACTGCAAGTGAGAACGTTTTCTGAACGAATCAATACTTTTTTTTTTTTGTAGAATTTTATCATACAACATGATTATTCATGAAATTATTGACATCCACCCTTTTTGTTATATTTATCATATTAGTATTTAATTTTATTTAGGACATTGTCTGTGTAGGCTGACGTAGTGACGCACAACGCAGAACAATTCTGTGTGCGCGACGGGAAAGTTCGAAAAGTCAAGCTTGTTCGCAATGTGTCGCAGAAAATAAGTATTTTCCGATTTTTTGGCACCAAGAAGGCAAAACTTCGGGATCAAAACACCAGCCGGACATCCAATTCCCTGCATTCCGTATGTGACCTGTCCATAGCTCAATATGGTAGGCCTACTATGCTGATTTTACATAAGCATGTTGGTGTTCAACATCTGTTGTAGTACAAAACATTCTAAAACTGGTGTAAAATGTTGCTGGCCATGTTAATAGACACGTTGAATGTTATCGTTTTGATTCTGGAATCCCGCACGTAAACTGGTTGGCAAAAAAAGAGCAAAGACGGACGGACGGTTCACTTGACGGAGAAATCGTCACCTTCCTCATATCAGACAACTCGTAAGTCTGGATGAAAATGAAGGCTTTCGTTTACTGTCACTTTCCTTTGTAAACCTTTAGAAATAACCTCCTGAATCCTTGTTATAACGCTGTGTATAATCCCGGACCGCAACAGCTTGTCGGCATGTTGTTACTGTGTGCAATTCAGCACAGTATCAGCCGAGTTGACTCTAATTTCCACATTGTTTACTTGCTAACGTTAACAGTGGCTAGTTGGCAGAGTTAGTATTTTTATACACCAGTAAGTGTTTATCAGAGCGAAGCCCTAAATGTGACGTCACCCGTCATCTCGTCTCTGTAAACATTGGATGTTGCGCAGCATTTATTATGACGTCATTATATAGACTCTCTCAGCACCCCCCACTCGGACTGACTTCCCGCGTCCCTGCTTGAAGCTGTCTTTTTGTCAAGCTGACACACAGGCGTAGCTGGACAGAAAGACGCGTCAGAGCCTATCTGTCAACTACTGCTGCTGGACAACTACTGCTGTTACCACTAATGGCAGTGGTAGCAGCAGCTAATAACTACAAATGCATCCACTTAACGCTAAAGAAGTACCATTGTGTTTATTAGTGTGTGTGTGTGTGTGTGTGTGTGTGTTTGTTGACCTGCTGATGTCATCGTTGTGTGTGTCTGCAGTCCAACGACGCGCTCATGTAGACCACAGTCCAGCCGGCCCAGTATAAACTCAACAGCGTGCTCTCTCTGGCTGGGATGAAGGAGAGGACTGACCAGTGTCACTCCGCTGCTAACATAGTTAGCCTAGTGTTGCCTAGCCTAGCTGGGTGTCTGTGGTAGTACTCGACAGCAGGTCTGGATCACTGGCTCTCTATTGCTCTGAGGGTCAGCATTAACACCTAACCCACCAGCCAAAGGTTAATTCTGATATGTGACATATTGGCGAGTGAAAACATGCAAGGAACAACAATGAAAATATTATCCCCGTTTTTTTTTTTTTTATGTGTTTACGTTTGTATTATTTATTGATTGAACATTGGATATTTTTCCAATATTTTATTATTTTCACCAACTTGGTTTTGGAGTTCAAGGTTCAGGGAATTTGTGGGAACAAAAAGGAAGCTTGGCTTCTGTCGTTCGGTTCTGAGATTCCTCCGTATCATGTGTCGTCAGGTGGTGTGTCAGGCATGTTCCAACAAGTTCTCTCTGGAGTACCTGAAGAACCAGCCGGCTGGCGTCTGTGACCACTGCTTCACCAAGCTCCAGGAGAACAGGAAGAGGGGAGGGATCTTTGGCGACGCACAACTCTGCTAGAATAATTGTGATTTAACAAATGATATTCGTATCTAACTGTCCCGTTGTCCAGGTGATCGTTTTCTAAGAAACATAAGAAAATTCCAGCTGCACTTAAAGAGGTTGGTCACAAAGAAATAGGAACGCCGGCATCCTTTTGAAAATAAGGGTATTTTATTCACAATTACTTTACCCCTGACCCATGGAACCAGTCGGCCCAATTTGGATTTTTAGCCGGAGACTGTACAGCATATTATGCTACCTTTGTTCTTATTACTTTATTGCCATTTGTTACAATTTAATAGTGTTATATATATTGTTGTGTGTGTGTGTGTGTGTGTGTGTGTGTGTGTGTGTGTGTGTGTATGTGTGTGCGTGTGTGCGTGTGTGTGTGTGTGTGTGTGTGTGTGTGTGTGTGTGAAATTGCGCACGAGTGTAGGGAGGAAATTGTCATACTTGAATTGTATTATGAACATGTGTTTCCTGTGTGTGTGTATGTGTTTCTGTGTGTGTATGTGCGTGTGTGTGTTTCTGTGTGTGTATGTGCGTGTGTGTGTTTCTGTGTGTGTATGTGCGTGTGTGTGTTTCTGTGTGTGTGTATGTGCGTGTGTGTGTTTCTGTGTGTGTGTATGTGCGTGTGTGTGTTTCTGTGTGTGTGTATGTGCGTGTGTGTGTTTCTGTGTGTGTATGTGCGTGTGTGTGTTTCTGTGTGTGTATGTGCGTGTGTGTGTTTCTGTGTGTGTGTATGTGCGTGTGTGTGTTTCTGTGTGTGTGTATGTGCGTGTGTGTGTTTCTGTGTGTGTGTATGTGCGTGTGTGTGTTTCTGTGTGTGTGTATGTGCGTGTATGTGTTTCTGTGTGTGTATGTGTGTATGTGCGTTTCTGTGTGTGTATGTGCGTGTGTGTGTTTCTGTGTGTGTGTGTGCGTGTGTGTGTTTCTGTGTGTGTGTATGTGCGTGTGTGTGTTTCTGTGTGTGTGTATGTGCGTGTGTGTGTTTCTGTGTGTGTGTATGTGCGTGTATGTGTTTCTGTGTGTGTATGTGTGTATGTGCGTTTCTGTGTGTGTATGTGCGTGTGTGTGTTTCTGTGTGTGTGTATGTGCGTGTGTGTGTTTTCAAGGTGAGCAAGCCTAGCCAGGAGGCCAGCCAGAATGAGCTGAACATTGAAGGCCCGCAGCGTTCGTTCATCCTGTCTGCCAGGTGAGCCTCCCGCACACGCCTAATAACGCACACGCCTAATAACACACACGCCTAATAACACACACGCCTAATAACACACACGCCTAATAACACACACACCTCCTAACACACACACCTAATAACACACACGCCTCCTAACACACACGCCTCCTAACACACACGCCTCCTAACACACACGCCTAATAACACACACGCCTCCTAACACACACACCTCCTAACACACGCCTCCTAACACACACGCCTAATAACACACACGCCTAATAACACACACGCCTAATAACACACACGCCTAATAACACACACGCCTAATAACACACACGCCCACTAACACACACGCCTACTTACACACACGCCTACTAACACACACCTCCTAAAACACAATTCTACTAACACACACGCCTACTAACACACGCCTCCTAAAACACACTTCTACTAACACACACGCCTACTAACACACACTGACTAGCATTCTCTTAAAGATGACATATTATACCACCAGCCGTTTTCAAAATCGGTCTCTTCTGACATCATGTGTGCTGGATGGATCAGTCTACCAGCCTACCCAGTGGACTGTAGCAAACGTTGCTCATCTATCCCTCATACATCTAGGTGGACACGCCCACTAGTGATGTCAGAAGAGGCCGGTTTTCAAAACGGCTTGTAACTGCTAATCACACTCACACCTGGTGGTATAATATGTCACCTTTAATTCTGAAATATATCAAAACGCGGCTGGTTATTGTGTGCGCCTCAACGTCGCCCCCTGCTGGCTGTTCTGAGAACGCGTCCCGTCCGCTCCCCAGCTCGTCCAGAGAGCATTGGCTGGAGGCCATCGCCAAGGCGATAGACGACTCCACCAAGAAGAAGGTCACGTTCGTCTCCAGTCGCAGCCAGGACGAGGTACGGGCCCAGCCTAGCGTTTAGTGTCCGTGGTGGTCCTCGACAGCAGGTCTGATCACTGGCTCACTACGGCTCTGAGGGTCAGCAGTAACGCCTCACCCACCAGCCAAAGGTTATTTTTGATACGTGACATATTGGCAAGTGTAATCATGCAGGGATACATTTTAAAACAATTGATCGACTGGTCGATTTTCCCACTAGAAGCTCAAAGCACAAAACTCAAAATGTTAATTTTGGGCCGTAGCGGTTCTGGAGAACAGACCCGACCCTGTGTTGTGTTTCTTCCTGGAGCCGGACGTGGTTCCAGACATCGGGGCTCCGCTGGGTTCCAAGCCCCCGCCTGGACCCCAGACCTGCGGGCTACCATGTGCACGATGTGCACCTGTGTGTTCACCCTCACCTGGAGGAGACACCGTGGCCAGGCCTGTGGAAAGGTGACCGCTGCTCTCCTCTCTGAACCTCAGCAGCAGGGGGGTCTGTGTTTAACCTGGAACGCTGGGCGTGAAACTTTAACCAATCAGCTTCTTTAAAAGGCTTTTTAACCAGGGTTTTGGGATCTGATTAGGACCATTGTTTTTGTAGTTTATTTGAAAATACATTAATTACAATATGGCAATAGTATTTATACTGTATGTAGCACCTAATTGCAACTTTAAAAAAAGGAAGCTATTTCTAAACAATTTTATAGATATTAACATGGCCTCATGAAGCCAAAACATTTGTAAATAGTATTTTGATGGAAGTGTTTTAAATTGATCACACCAGTGATTAATTGATGACGGGTGAGAGGGAGACGGGGGAAAGAGGGAGACGGGGGGGAGAGAGGAAGACGGGGGGAGAGAGGGAGAAGGGGGGAGAGAGGGAGAAGGGGGGAGAGAGGGAGACGGGGGGAAAGGTAGTCGAGGGGGAGGGGGAGGCGGGGGGAGGGGGAGCAGGGGGGCGAGAGAGAGAGAGAGAGAGAGAGAGAGAGAGAGAGAGAGAGAGAGAGAGAGAGAGAGAGAGAGGCGGGGAGAGACGGGGAGAGAGAGAGAGAGAGAGAGAGAGAGAGAGAGAGAGAGAGAGAGAGAGAGAGAGAGAGAGAGAGAGAGAGAGAGAGAGAGAGAGAGAGAGAGAGAGAGAGAGGCGGGGAGAGAGAGAGAGAGAGAGAGAGAGGCGGGGAGAGACGGGGAGAGAGAGAGAGAGAGAGAGAGAGAGAGAGAGAGAGAGAGAGAGGCGGGGAGAGACGGGGAGAGAGAGAGAGACGGGGAGAGAGGGAGGAGGTCCGAGGATAATATCGGAAAAACATTTGTTTTATTTATAATTTCTGATTAATATATTATTATTATTATTATTAAGGCACTTAGGTAAGCATTATTTACTAATAAAACGAGAATGATCATCGGTTGAACACACGAGAACATTCAGTTGGATCCACTGAGTTGTTTATTACAATTATCCTCCATTAACAAAAACAACAGAAAAATAGTCTGTTACATGTACACAATAAACACAAGGACTAAAACAATAAAAGCGCAAACATTCCAAATCACCAACAGGTGTGCACATATCTTTAATAACTGAACATCAGTGTTGGTCAAATTACTTTAAGAAAGTAATTAGTTGCAGTTACTTCTCCCAAAAAGCAACTAAAGTAGTTACTCCATAACAAATTAGAAAAGTAACTAGTACTGTGGAAAGTAACTATTGCGTTACTTTCAAGTAAACATTTTTAAATTATCAAATTTGTCAAATAATTTGGACCCCACGTCCACCCCCTCCCCTCTTTAACGGAACTCAAAATACAGTTCCGTTAATGTTCGTTGCATACTTCCGTGCATGTTCATGCACGGAAATATGAAACGTTGATCGATGTTTGAATTACTTGACACCGACGTGGCATAATGTGCATTTCACGATTGCACTCGTTCCTTTAATTTCTTGGAGGGAATAAATGGCTACACTAAACTTCCATTTAAAGAAGGCTGTTTTACGATTATTTGGGCTCGACATTCCTGTTTCAGTTGACTCACTTGTGTTGTTGTCTGTCTGACTGAGCATGCTTTTCGAATGTGTTTAAACACCCGCTCAACTCTACCTCTGATTGGCTTACCGTGACATGTTACTCTACCTCAGCCAATCGTTATCATTAATGCGATTGTCTCGTACCCACCCTCTAACCAAGGAAGAACAGTAAAGAGAGAGAGCGAGATCTAGTGGGTCTGATGAAAAAACTGCGTTCTAATGATGGGAAGAGTAATCCGTTCGATTACTCATTGCTGAAAAAAGTAACGCCGTTATTCCCATCACTGCTGAACATATTCTGCCGCCGTTTGGTTCCAAACAGAACACAAAAAATCAAGATTCAGCTTAAAGTAATTTACAACGTGCAACATTATCCCATAAACGTCTTTGTTATTATTTGAGAGAGAGAGAGAGAGAGAGAGAGAGAGAGAGAGAGAGAGAGAGAGAGAGAGAGACAGTGGGAAAGAGAAAGAAGAGGGAGAGAAAGAGAAACTAATTTGCAAAAAAGTTTTTCCGTTCGCTTGAGGTGGTTTTTGACTCATGCGAAAGAGATTAAATGTGCAAAACGGGAGATGGAAACACACTTTCCGAAACAGCTGTGACATAGCGAACATTGAACAGACAGGACAACGTCTTTCGGATTTCCGCATAACGACCTGCCGACATCAACTTGTAGCGTCAATCCCTGATGTGGATACCTACTAAGTAGTTCCAATCAAATTGTCTGTTCAGCCCTCAAAACGAGAGCTGGAAAATTGTGAAAAATGCATTCAACTGTAATCAGGAAAATGTGGTTAGATGCTATAGACCCTAGAGTATCTGTGGTGTGAAGGCTGGGGCAAATTTCAAGTTATAAATATGTACACTTTACGTTGAAATTATAGACCGTCGCGTTTCCAATTGAATCAAATGGTGCGGTGATTATTCTTCAAAACCAGAGCTGCTAAATTGTGAAAAAATAATTAAACTGTAATCAGAGAACGTGGTTATATGCTATAGACCCTAGCGTATCTGTGGTATGAAGGCTGGGATGAATTTTGAATTATAAATATGTACAATGTATCCTTTAAATACGTCCATGGAACAGATGGCCAATGTGAATAATAGATATGTGTGGACCGCTGAAGAGGTAAAACTATTCCTTGCTTTCATCGAAGAAAAAAACCTTACAGCTATTTTAGATGGAAAACAACAACTCAATTCCACTATATATCAAGAGAGAGCATGTCATCAAAAGGATACGACAAGCCCTGGAATGTGTGTAGTTTTCCGCTCAAACCACTTGATGGAAACGCATCTAATTCGTATTTCTTTTTTGCGAACTTTCTAAAGATCGCTTAACCTGTTGATGGAAACGTGACTACTGAGTCATCAGTCCTCTCAGGCCTCCAAAGGCCCTTCATCCGAAGCCACTCATCCTCTAACACAAAAGCAGTGTGTGTGTGTGTGTGTGTGTGTGTGTGTGTGTGTGTGTGTGTGTGTGTGTGTGTGTGTGTGTTTGTGTGAGTGTGTGTGTGTGTGCGCGCCCGCCCGTCTGTATGTTTTTTTTTTCTACAACCCACACAGAGACACTGAGGAGGACCCCCCCCTAACCCCAACCTAAACCCGACAGAGACGCTGAGGCACCCCGCTGATCCCCCCATACCCTAAACCCAGGGAGGAGGTCCTCCTGGGTGAAGGAGGACCAGAATGTGTGGATGTGTGTCAGTGTGTCTGAGGACCCTCCTCCACCTGGGGACACTCTGTAGAAGGACAGAGAGCCAGCGGCCCGGTCCAGATACACTCCTACTCTGGTGGAGCCAGTGGAGGGGAGAAGCATGGCTGTTCCACGAGCGTTGTACCAGGCAGAATAACCGTCATCATCACAATAAAGACTCCAGGAATGGTTGTACTCTCCAAGCAGGCTGTCATCACCCCCTCCCCTCCTTGTGATTCCTCTGTATGTCGCTCCTATATCAACACG
The DNA here is from genome assembly GCF_031168955.1 of Gadus macrocephalus. Lineage (NCBI taxonomy): Eukaryota > Metazoa > Chordata > Actinopteri > Gadiformes > Gadidae > Gadus > Gadus macrocephalus. The sequence goes on from NC_082387.1 coordinate 24,980,509, forward strand.
TCCTTTCCTCTCTACCTCCCAGTAACAGCGGCCGGTCAGAGCCTCTCTACCCAACACCTGGCAACACTCTGGGTGATCCGGATCCGACTGGTCCTCTCCAACCAGCGTCACCTTCCTGTTGCCCTCAGACAGAGAGAGTCGTATGTGGGCCGTGTTTGGGTCCAGTGTGAGTTCACAGGCATCTGAGGGAGAACAAGACATGCTGCTAATCCATTCTTCATCGTCATCATCATCATCATCATCATCATCATCATCATCATCACTAGTACGGTTCTCCTGCATTCTTCTTCTTTTTATTCTCTTTCAGACTCTTTTTTTGATCGCTCTCTCGTCATCAAACATTACATTTCGTTCTGTGTAGCATGGAAAAATCAGAGAAACACTCCCATTCAGAATGCATTGGTTTAAATTTCGTTCTTTGGAGCACGGTTATTTTTATTTATTTATTTATTTTCAGTTTTTGAGGAGGTGCTTCAAAGATGCTAATTTTTCTGCAATAATACAAAATCCAATGGAAAAACCCGTTGGCTTGTTGTCAAGGGAACCCACGGTGACGCTCACTTCCGGGTTGGCCAACATACATCATCCCTCCACCACTCTATACTGTAAGAACACATGTTCAAGTTGAATGATAATGAATGAATTTATTCTTTATTCTGCCTTAGTATTTATTTAAGTAATAATATTTGAGGGAATATTTTTTTGTTTTGTTTTAGCAGCAAAATGCATTGTGTGTGTGTGTGTGTGTGTGTGTGTGTGTGTGTGTGTGTGTGTGTGTGTGTGTGTGTGTGTGTGTGTGTGTGTGTGTGTGTGTGTGTGTGTATATAACACGCTATTTTATGTTGAAATGCAACGTAATCCAGTGTTCACGAAAACGTACACTATCAACGTATGCTTTTGGAGACTGGGTTGGCTCTCAGATATACGTGTTTCTAACAAGATCATATCATTAAAAGTTACATAAAGTAACGGTTTAATAACACAAACGCAGGAAACACGTGAGCTGTTAGTTTAGCGAAAGCAGCGTCTCTAGCAACCTGACGTCGTTGAAACATGCGAGCGAGCGGATAAAATCTTCCTAATAACTATAAAACTAAAGATCAGACGGAAATTGACGCCAGGGATCCTTGGCCATGCATCACACATTTGTCGAGTAGGGAGTGAGACTGTGTTGGAAAATATTAAACTATTCATCATATAAACATTATGTAAAAAATAAGGTTATGGGCCGAATTTGGTTCAAATTCAGCCTCTGCTGGCCCACAACTAGATCGTCTCATTTCCTTGTTACACGCTTTAATTTAATTATATTTAAAGTATTATGACCATGGAGCCTTTATTTTCTTGCCGTTATCATTACATTCTTTCTCGTTATATCGATGTGAATTCTCGAAACACAGTGGAAAAGAGAGAGAGGAAGCCATAGAGATGGACAATGATGCACTATATAGTCCTCTCCTATATAATGAATATATATATTGTGGCATCCCACCACGGAAGCCTCGGCCTGGACAGGCCCGGGGTACCGTGGAGGACTGGGTATACCACCCCCACCCACCAGCCGGCGATGGAGAGCAGCCCATTCGGCTCCCCAATCAGGGTGATTGAGGGACACCTGGCCGAAAGCGGAGGAGCCATTTTAAGAGGAGGACCAGCACAGCACAGCACGGCTCGGGAGACCAGGAACAAGGACGTAGGAAGCGCTCTGGTCCACGAGCGGCTAGAGGCTCACGGAGACCCTAGGGACCGCGTCTTCATTGTATGATTTAAGTTGTCTGCAATAAATGCCTGCCATGGCTAAAAACCCTACGCCAAGCGAGTTCTGTCCGTGGAACCCGGTCCAACCGAGGACCGGGTTACCACACTTGGTGGAGAATGCAGGCACCATGAAGGTCCCACTACGGCTCCCCGGTACAGACGCCGCCGCCGCAAGAGACGCCGCAGCCGCAAGGGACGCTGCCGCAGCCGCAAGGGACGTCGCCGCCGCCGCCAGAGACGTTGCTGCTGCCGCAAGAGACGTCGCCGCTGCCGCAAGAGACGTCGCCGCCGCCGCAAGAGACGCTGCCGCCGCCGAAAGGGACGCCGCCGGCGCAAGGGACGCCGGCGCAAGGGACGCCGCCGCAGCGCGAGACGAGGCCGCAGCGCGAGACCGGGACGCGCCGGCGCCGCCGGCCTACGCGGACGTGGGGACGGGTCGGCCCTGCATGCTGGCGACCTGCTTGGCGCAGGGGATGTCCGGGAGCCCGACGGTACCGGTGCGGGTGATGAGCAGAGACACGCAGGCCCTTCTGGACACGGGCAGCGTGGTTACCCTCCTTCGCCCCGTCTTGGCGGGTGGGAAGGCGGGGGAGCCCATGGAGGTGGCCTGCGTGCACGGGGGGACCCGGACCTACGAGACATGGCACGTGGTCATCCGGACCCCGCACGGAGTGTTCACGGCTCGGGCGGGGATTGTACCCAACCTCCCCGTGCCGCTCCTGATTGGGAGGGACTGCCCGATATTTCGCCGGCTTTGGGACCCGGCACGAGAATCCCGGGGCGGGAGAGATGCGGTCGCCGCCGCGGCAGGAGAGGCAGCCGCCGCCGGCGCAGCGGGAGACGAAGCGGCGGGAGACGAGGCAGCCGGAGACGAGGCTGCCGGAGACGACGCAGCCGGAGACGACGCAGCCGACGCCGCAGGAGACACCCGGCCCCGGCGAGATACCAGCCTGGGCGGGTCCCTCGGCTACCTGGGGCTTGGACAAAGGGTGGAGGAGTGTGGCATCCCGCCACGGAAGCCTCGGCCTGGACAGGCCCGGGGTACCGTGGAGGACTGGGTATACCACCCCCACCCACCAGCCGGCAATGGAGAGCAGCCCATTCGGCTCCCCAATCAGGGTGATTGGGGGACACCTGGCCGAAAGCGGAGGAGCCATTTTAAGAGGAGGACCAGCACAGCACAGCACGGCTCGGGAGACCAGGAACAAGGACGTAGGAAGCGCTCTGGTCCACGAGCGGCTAGAGGCTCACGGAGACCCTAGGGACCGCGTCTTCATTGTATGATTTAAGTTGTCTGCAATAAATGCCTGCCATGGCTAAAAACCCTACGCCAAGCGAGTTCTGTCCGTGGAACCCGGTCCAACCGAGGACCGGGTTACCACAATATATATGTATATTTTGAGAAACGCTCCAATCCAAAATGCATTGGTTTAAATTTCGTTCCGTGTAGCATGGAAAAATCGGAGAAACACTCCCATTCAGAAATGCATTGGTTTCCATTTCGTTCTGTGGAGCAATGTTATTTTTATTTAGTTATTTATTTTCAGTTTTTGAGGTCTGCTTCAAAAATGCAAACATTTAAATATTGACATATATATAACTAGAGGGTGCACTGTACTACCTGCACTCACCCCTTCTTCTCTCTCTCTCTCTCTCTCTCTCTCTCTCTCTCTCTCTCTCTCTCTCTCTCTCTCTCTCTCTCTCTCTCTCTCTCTCTCTCTCTCTCTCTCTCTCTCTCTCTCTCTCTCTCTCTCTCTCTCTCTCTCTCTCTCTCTCTCTCTCTCTCTCTCTCTCTCTCTCTCTCTCTCTCTCTCTCTCTCTCTCGTTTCGTGGAGTATGGTTAACATTTCGTTCTGTTTAGCACGAAAAAACTCGGACAATTGTGCTCTGGTTCACGATTCAATAGATTAACGTTTGTGAGCACGAAATCGCGTGATACCGGGTTGATTATCTATACATGAACATGTACTCATACATACACGTGCTTACCTAAACATACATATCGTTTGGGGCACTTGGGTAGGAATCGTATATATATATCATCATATACACACAGACAGGCTGGAAATTAACTGTCAAAATGTATGTATGTATGTTTAAATGTATACATAAATATATATACATGAACTTAAGAGACACTTACACCTCTGTGGAACTGGTTTCAGCCTCCACACTCCACCGTGCTCCACACTGGGGGGAAACAAAGTGAGAGCAGCATGTTGAAACATTCAACTTCATCATCTGCTCTCTAATCACTTTGTACACAACAAAAGTTACAGCTGCCTTTTCAAACCACTTCATCTAGCAGCGGGTTGAATCGTTGTAGGAGACTTTGTCCCTGGGTGGTGAGCTGTCCTCTCCATACCTGAGAGTGTCCAGTCTCCAGCGTGGATCCTCCAGTCCAGCAGAGAGCAGCGCAGCTCCAGGGTCTCCTGGGTGATTGTAGCTCAGGTCCAGCTTTCTCAGATGGGAGGGGTTGGAGCTCAGAGCTGAGGCCAGAGAAGCACAGCCTTCCTGTGTGACTAGGCAGCCAGACAACCTACACACACACACACACACACACACACACACACACACACACACACACACACACACACACACACACACACACACACACACACACACACACACACACACACACCATCTAAAGTAACCATATTTATAAAGTGTATTCATTCCATATGGAGGACAAGTAAAAGCTTTATTGATACTTTATGGCGACATAGCTGTCACCCTGTCCAAGAAAAGGTAGAGGAAGTTGGGAGATGACATCATCCCAGACAGCAGAACTTCCTTCACTTGGATATGAAACAGGATCTTAAACAAATGCTCCTTCCTCAATAGCTACAACTCAGATGAGATATTGTTCGGTTAGAGTCAGGAGAAGTCTGCTGTGATTGGTAGGCTAAGACCGTTTCTTCACAGGTTCTTACATTGTGTAGAACCAGGGAGTGTTTTGTCAGCAGGGAAAAAGATTAACAGAAATGCATCGGACATAAGCAGCACTTACTAGAGTCTAGAATAACCTGTTTGAAGAAGAGGTTGATAACTGACCTTAGAGTTTCCAGTGTACAGTGTGGACTCCCCAGTCCAGCAGAGAGCAGCTTCACTCCTGAATCCTGCAGATCATTGGCACTCAGGTCCAGCTCTCTCAGACTAGAGGAGTTAGAGCTGAGAACTGAGGCCAGGGCTTCACAGCATCTCTCTGACAGCTTACAGCCATTTAACCTACACACCAATAAACAGGAACATGTTAGGTACTGTGATTAATTGTTATGAGAATTGTTACCAGTCTTTTTGCATACATGAAATATTAAATAGTATGAATAACCTGGATCTTCAAATATTAAGAGAAGGATGCCACATAGATGTTAAATTATTGAAAAAAGTTACCTTACTACTATATGATAGCATTCCTGTTGCAAAGTTACACGACAAGTTAGTCAACGCGCATGTGCCAAGCACACACACACACACACACACACACACACACACACACACACACACACAGGGCCGACGGACTGCGGGGACAAGGGGGACAGTTGTGGGGGGGCCCAAGGCAGAGGGGGGCGGGCCCATGAAAAAAAAAAATGAAAAAAATGAAAAAAAGAAAAGAAAAATTACTTATCGGCCACGTCCCGTCCCCCCCCCCCCCGTCAAAAATCGCTCCATACCCCCCCCCCCGTCAACAACTTAGCGCAGGGGGGTCCATCAGTACCTACAGTTTAGGGGCCCAGGATTTGGTGCAACGGCCCTGCACACACACACACACACACACACACACACACCCACTGCACGCACAAACACACGCGCGCGGACGCAGATGTTGCAAGACAACAGCAAGATCAAGATAAAAGCCCTGCCGTCGACACACTCTCCCAGCAGACGTTATGTCTAAAGACTACACTTTTTTGCTAAACATTATTATTTCTTTTATATAATAATAATAATAATAATACATTCAATTTAGAGGTGCCTTTCAAGGCACCCAAGGTCACCTTACAGAGCATAAAGTTATTATAAATCGTTTAAAAACAAGACATTGTGAAAAAATAAATTAATCAATAAATAAATCAAAAACAAGACAAAACAAACAAACAATCAAGACAGTGATCAGTTAGACGTTTGAACGAGTTTGAACAGGTGAGTTTTGAGTTGTGACTTGAAGGTTGTAATGGTGTCTGACTGTTTTATGTGTGGGGGGAGGGAGTTCCAGACCCTGGGTGCTGAACAGCTGAATGACCGGGCACCCATAGTAGTGAGTCGTGATGTGGGGATACATAGTAGTCCAGCGGAGGGAGCGGGAGGGGGTGTATTCTTGGAGGAGGTCACAGAGGTAACTGGGGGCTAGGTTGTGGAGAGTTTTGTAGGTGAGGAGTAGGGTTTTGTATTGGATGAGGTAGTGTACTGGGAGCCAGTGAAGTTGGATGAGGACACTTCATCTATATAACTTGCATCCTTGAGCATCCCGCAATGTCTTGTGATATTGATATCCCAGCTCAGACTGTTTTAACGGCCCCGCAGTCGACACACTCTCCCAGCTAAGGCGTTCTGTCTATAGACTGTAGAAATTGCGATAAAATAATTGAAGAGACAATTTCTCACGTCGGCAACGCAACGGCGTGTCGTTCATTTTATCATATAAAACCGTCAAATTCAAACATTGCGCCGACCATTGGAATAAAATAAAAATAAAAGACATAAAGCGGACATCCACACACAAACAAAGGCAGTAGTGCAGAGGTCAGATAGTTAATGTGGAGGGAAAGCAAGGTTGTACAGACGGGTTTCGAGCCTTGATTTAAAGGCATCAATGGAGGGGGCATCGCGTATGTCGGGGGGCAGTTGGTTCCACAAGCGCGGAGCAGCTACAGCGAAGGCCCGGTCGCCTTTTTGTTTGAGTTTGGAGCGGGGGATGTGTAGAAGACCCTTATTAGAGGATCTTAGGGACCTAGGGGCTGAGTGGGGGTGTAAAAGGTCTGATATATAATTATTATTTATCTTTATTTCAGACTCATATAGGTCCATATACACGACAATACAACAGACAAAACAACAACAAACAAACAAGAAACACAGCTAAAAAACATACAGACACTCTCTCCAATGCTTCCAGAGACTGGAAGTGTATCTGATGCTGCTTATCTTAGGCATGGTTAAAGTCATTATGATTTCATTTTTTGAGTACATCAATCTCATCATAAAACTGTACATCAGATTCCTGAGCAATGCATTTAAAGTGGGAACACCACTGTTTACAAACAGTTGACTGGCACTTGTGCACCTTGGTCATCAGCAGAATACTTAGAGCATCATTATACGCCACTCTCAATTTGTTATATTTACTTTTACTGTATCTGCACCACAAGTGGGCAGTATATAGTGGAGTACAATAAGCTTTAAAAAGGGCAATCTTAACATCATCAGTACACATATGACATTTTCGTGACAACATGTTAGCTTGTGCATATAATTGACAGTATTGTCTCTGAACATCATCATCATCACTGAGGTCGTCCCTTATGATGTGACCCAGATATCTGACCTTATCCACAACATTGAGCACCTTGTCAGCCAAAAGAAAAGAAGGGAATGTTGCATCCCTATCTTCCTTAGTTTTCAAAATCATGACTACACTCTTTTTGGGATTAAACTTAATATCAAAGAGCTGTCCATAGTCAGAACACACTCTGAGCAACTGCTGAAGGCCAGCTGAACTGGGGGTCATGATGACCAGGTCATCAGCATACATTAAATGATTAAGTAGCCTTTCTCCCACCATGCATCCAGTCCTGCACATTTTGAGTCTTTTAGAGAGTCCATCCATATACAGATTAAAAAGTACTGGGGATAAAATCCCTCCCTTTTTGACCCCGTTTGTCACTGAAAAGGGCTCTGATATAGAATCTCCCCATCTGACTTGCATGGTTTGATGGGAGTACCAAAAATGCACTACACGTATCAAGTATGAAGGAACACCTCTTTCTCTTAGTTTAGCAAATAGTTTACCATGGTTTAGACGGTCAAAAGCTTTTGAAGCATCTAGGAAGCATGTGAACATGGTGGAATTATGATTACTGTACTTATGTACTGCCTCTTTTAAGGCATAGACACACATGTCCGTACCATGTTTGCTTTTAAAACCAAATTGTTCATCAGCTGTGACAATATACTCTTGCAATCTATCAAGTATTATTCTCTCTAACACCTTTGACACCACACTAGCCAAGGCTATCGGCCTATAGTTGTCAATACTCGAGAGCTTCCCTGTTTTTTCTTTGACTACAGGTACTAGCAGTACTGACAGCATATGGTCAGGCAGAATTCCATGCATTAGCATTCCTGACACAAGGCAAGTAATACCGAAGTAATACTGATGCTCTATAACTTGAGTACCTCAAGTGTTCAGCCGTTATCTGATCAAGGCCAGTTGACTTATTTAGAGACAATTTCTCAATAGCATTTCTAATTTCATCAGGCCTAATGACAAAATTATCATGTGAAACAGCACCAACATTAAAAACATCACTTTTAACACAGTTAAAAAGGTCTTTATAATGTCTCTTCCATAGATCAGCAATATTTGGACTCCCTGTGACCCCTTCTATATTAGAGGGCAACGGTACCTTACTATTATTTATAATCTTTACTTCTTTCCAGAAATCTAAAACATCTTTTTGCTGCAACTTTCTAGCCATTGAGTTTGCTCTCAAAGTCTGCTCGTTCCTCTTAATGAAACGCAGTGGCGGGCCGTACTATTAGGCAAACCAGGCATTTGCCTGGAGCCCCAGGCCCCATAGAAGGTTTTTGGGGCCCCCAAAATGCCCCAATGCATATATTTTGTCCCCATATTTATTATTTTTATAAAAATCTCTTCACAATAGTAGCATCGGGATGTCTAATTACTCATATTTTGATGATCTTTCCATGTGCACCCCCCTTCAGTCTGCACTACATGGACTATTCCATGTTACGCGCATCACGCTCATCACGCGTATGCAGAAATGATGTCAAATTCAAAACAGTAAGCGGTAAGAGAGAGAGAGAGAAATCGAGTGAGACATAAATCGAGTGAAACATGAAGCGATCGTACGAAAGCGGGTCACATAAAAAGAAGAAGAAAGACCAAAGGCAGGACTTTCTGTCAAAGCTGCCAAAGCTATCCAGCTTTTTTACAGCCACCGCAGTGTTAGCGGGACCGTCGGCGGCTCAAGAGCAGCCGTCAACATCGTTTGCTGTCACGTTACTGCTCCTTTCATTCCAAGTGGCTCTGGCTCAGCCAGCAGCGATGCTAATGACGTGTGTCAACAAACTGACGGAGATTATGCACAACTGGTAGTGAATATTGCTCATTCTCCTTCTTCCACTTCGGTTATTGAAATTGATGACAATAACGATAACAATGACTGCGAGACACATATTCTTGTGGATGACCCAGCACTCTGGCCCAAGCTGCTGTGTCTTGGGCAGGTGCACACATATTCTTGTGGATGACCCAGCACTCTGGCCCAAGGGCTGCAGATTCACAAAAGCATACTATTACATAGTAATGGAAAATGATGAGAGGGTGAACAGGTCTTGGTTAGTCTAGTGAAAGTGCAGACCGTGTTTTTTGCTTTTGTTGTTGCCTTTTTGGAAAACAAAAACAAGTGAGGAAGGATTTAAACACTGGAATAACCTTGCAATGCATCTAATCAACCATGAAAGGTCTGAAGAGCACAGGAAAAATACTGATAGCTGGAAGCAGCTATCAGTAGGTTTCCAGTAGGTCACAGCATATAGCTGGTGTGACCTCAGGAAAATGATGACATAAGGTTAACAGTCAGTCTAATGTGTCAACATAACTAATCTTATTGTTTTGTATGTTATTCTCAATTTGTAAATAGATAATTAACATTTGCATGAAAGAAGGATAGTGACTTTTGTTCATCCCTTGTATGGAGTATTTCATTATGCGACATAAGGTACAATAGACCGGTAGATGCAGGGGCCCCTAAATTACTGTTCGCCTGGAGCCCCCAAAGGGCTAAGTTCGCCACTGATGAAACGCACTGCCCTTTTAAAGTGAGCTACAGCATGTTTTTTTGCATCACATTCAGGACACTCCTTGGTTTGCCAGCATTGACCCATGCTTTAAAGGTTTCCCTGGCCTGTTGGTGGATTTCATCAATATGCTCATTCCAGCCTGGCCGGAGTTTGTGATTACACCTTTTTTTGAGATATAAGAAAAGGTGGTCAGGCCCAATATAAGATTGGGCCTGACCATTGAGGGCTTGGAACACCATGAGAACGGTCATAAAAAATGATCCTTTGTTGTACTGGCAGCCAGTGATGGGAAGCAAGAACGGATGTGATATGCTCCCACTTTTTTGACACAGTCAACAGTCTTGCTGCTGCATTTTTAACTATTTGGAGGCGTGATATGAGGGACTGAGGGAGACCAAGGTAGAGGGAGTTAAAGTATTCCAGCCGTGATGTTATGAAAGCATGGATAACTATTTCCAGATTGTGGTATGATAGGAAGAGCTTTATCTTAGAGATGGTTCTGAGCTGGTAGAAGCTGTTCTTCACAACGGAGGAGATTTGCTTATTAAAGCATAGCTCTGAATCAAAAATGACGCCCAGATTTCTAGCAGATGGTTTTATGAATGGGGTTAGACTGCCTAGGTCAGTAAAGATGTTTTTTTTAAATTTGGAGGGGCTAAAGATGATAACTTCTGTTTTGCTATTGTTAAGGTGGAGGAAATTATCCCCAATTTTTTAAAGAGACAGCGTCCCTATAACACAGAACGAAAACATGTCAATAACACAGTATGGGGAATTATGTCCACCACAAGACTACACTTTCTTACTAAAATGTTATATTACACTCCTCCTTTAGCCTCGCGAAATGTTTTCACACTTGATATCCCCCCCCCCCCCCCCCCGCCGACTGTTTTAGTTGTTTTATTTTACTAATGTTTTGTGTGTAGGCTATGTGTGACTGTAGACTATTGCTGTCTGCCTTGGCCAGGACACTTGAAAAGGATATTTTTAATCTCAATTCCGTATTTTTCTGGTTAAAAATAAAAACAAAACATCTTAAACTCTCACGTCAATGTACATTCGGCAATCTTGCCCTCACACGCCCCCCCACCTTCTCCCTCTCCCCCTCCCCCACACAAGCCCGTGCTTTATTTCACTTTATTTCGATCCTGCATCCCGCTATTGATATCCTCCCTTCCCCCTTTCTGTCTGTTTTAACGTTCTGTCGTCGACAAACTCGCCCAGGTAAGACATTCTGTCTATAGACTGTAGAAATTGCGGTAAAAGAAGTGAAGAGACAATTTCTCACCTCAACGAGCAACGGCAGGTTGTTCATTTTGTCATGTAAAAACCGTTAAATTCAAACATCGCACCGACCGGCAGATCTACACACAAGTCACGTGATCTTAAAGACACAGCGTCCTTATAACACAGAACGAAAACATGTCAATAAAACAGTATGGTGAATTATGTCCACCACAAGACTACACTTTGTTGCTCAAAGGTCATTTTACTCATATCCTTGAGCCTCCCGAAATGTCTTCACACTTTGTTGCTCAAACTTAATATTACTCCTCTCCTTGAGCCCCCTGAAATTTCTTGCGATATTGATATCCCCCCTCCCCCCTGCGGACTGTTTTAGTTGTTTTACTTTTCTTATGTTTTGTGTGCATGCTATGTGTGACTGTAGGCTACTGCTGCCTGTCTTTGACAGGACACTTGAAGAGATCTTTAATCTCAATGATGATTAGGATTTTCAACTAACCAATAGTAGATGCCATGCATTTTAAAATGTCAATGCACTTTGCAGCCCTGAATTACAGTAAAAGCTACTTAATAATTGATTTGCATGCATATTATACTACACTTTCCATTGAACAATTACCCCTGTTACCAATAAATTTACTCATTTTATAATGTAATCAAATGCTCACACACTATAGTTGCTTTCAGACAAACGTGTAAGTCCTGATATTCTCCTGATGGGCCGTATGTGTGAACAACATATCCTGACTTTGTACCCTGAAAATCTCCTGAATAATACTACCGCTGAGCAACATTCCCTCTTAGCTGCGCAGTGCACAATCGCGCACCGCTCCTGCGTTCTCTGCGCACAGCAAATATATGCAGCGCATAAAATCAAATCAAACCTGAACTGTAAGTAAAATAAACGCATAACAATTTATTCTGTACCATTTTGCAATGCATGATGCGGCTCACGTGTATTTACTTCAAGCAGCCAATCAATGCGCTTTATGCGTACGTGCCTCTGTTTAGCATGCTAGCGTGTAGCTGATGTTGCAGGGTGATGGCGAAAAGAACATCCACTCACCGTGGCACATCCACTCACCAAGTCAAAAAGAAATGCGGTTCTTTTAAGATGGAATGGCTGTCGGAGTATGTGCGAACAGAAGAAAAAGAGGTGAAACTGGATGAGATTTTTTCTTTTTCGAGCGAGAAAGGGCTGCTCTGTAAAACATGATGTGAAGCCAAAGTAACGGGCGAGTTTTCGGAGGGAAAAATGTGGACTGAATGGAAGTTGGACTACCTCAAGAGTCACATTCAGCAGAAAAGTCATTTGAATGCTGTTGGAATTGTACGAAGACGCAATATGGGAATGGGGATCGGTACATTATTGCAGGAGAGCACAAAAGATCGAGAGAAGAGGAACGAGCTGTCACACAAAAATAAATCCCAGAGCAAGTAAAAATTCTCATCGACAATACTCTACGCGCCATCAAAATGAATGCATACGTCATACCCTACGGCCTACGTCATATCCCGGCCCTTGCATGCCAACCCCCCTATTCCCCTGTTGATTCTACTGATGTCTAAACGACATTGATGTCCGCATATAAAGCATTTAGTGTGTGAATCACACTCAGGGTAGAGTCTCCTGAATTTCAAATGCGGAACAAAATTATTGAAAACGGCTTATAGGTAGAAAATTATTATGCCTGCTTCATAAAGTAAGGAGGAAATTATTATGCTTGCTTCAGTACGTAATAGGTGAACCAAAATGGTATACGTTGTAACATTATAGGCAAATTGTTATTATATTATGCGCTCAGAAATGTCTTACCGACTGGGGTTTCCACATTATTGCTATGGGTTTAATTACAACTAGAGGTTGAGCCCATGCGGAAACTCGTAATAATAATAATACAATGTATACCTAAACTGTCATGGCAACCCAAATAAATACATGATGAGTTATCTTAATATACTCATGTGGTGCAATTGTTTGCACTTTGAGTACAACTGACCTGAGAGTTTCCAGTGTACAGTGTGGACTCCCCAGTCCAGCAGAGAGCAGCTTTACTCCTGAATCCTGCAGATCATTGGTACTCAGGTCCAGCTCTCTCAGACTAGAGGAGTTGGAGCTGAGAACTGAGGCCAGAGCTTCACAGCATCCCTCTGACAGATGACAGCCATTCAGCCTTCACACAAAATAAACAGAACATGTTAGGAACTGTGATTAAACTGACATAAATCTTTAACTTATTACGTAATGAAGGAATTTTACTAGTTACAATAATATTCACTAAATCATTAGAATGACATAAATTATGTATTGGATGTAAAATGTGGAATAGATGTTTAATTGTGTTTTCTAAATATTTTTTTTATTTTTTTTACTACTTCTATATTCTAGTATTCTGTGTGTACGGAAATTCATTATACCTTAATTTAACACCTGCAAGACGTTTTATATATTATTGTAACTTTTACATTGAACTAGTATGTTTATTTTGTTGTGAGTAGAATAGTAATACATGTTGTTATTTAATATAATATAATATAAAACCGTTATGAAGTGATCTTTTACATATTATTTTATCCTTATATTCCAGTTTTATGTACATTGTGTATATTGTGTGTATTGTAATACATGTTATTAGTGAACCTACAGAGATTTTTTGGAGGCTTTGACAACTGGCAGCAGCCTCAGAAGACCCTCCTCTGAGGCAGAGTATATCTTCAGGTCAAACACGTCCAGCTCCTCTTCTGATGTCAGTAGGATGAAGACCAGAGCTGACCACTGAGCAGGGGAGAGAGATTCTCTTGAGAGACTTCCTGATGTCAGGTACTGTTGGATGTCCACCACTAGAGAACGGTCATTCAGCTCATTCAGACAGTGGAACATGTTGATGCTTCTCTCTGGAGAGGGATCTCCATTTATCATCTTCTTGATGTAAGACACTGTTTCCTTATTGGTCAGTGAGCTAGTTCCTGTCTGTCCCGGCACACCTTTCTTAATGTTAGTGTTCAGTGATCTACTTTTTTTCTGTGCCAGCAGATCTCGTAGGACAATCTGATTGGTCTCCACAGAGAGGCCCAGGAGGAAGCGGAGGAACAAGTCCAGGTGTCCGTTCTCACTCTTTAAGGCCTTGTCCACAGCATGCTGGTAGAGGTGGAGGAGTTTATCTTCACCGGAGGTTGGTGCTTCTATTGAGAGCATATTGACCCCCGTGTTGATGAAGGACAGAAAGACATAAAGGGCAGCCAGAAACTCCTGGATGCTCAGATGGACAAAGCAAAAAACTCTGTCCTGGTACAGCCCACACTCCTCTTTAAAGATCTGGGTGAACATTCCTGTGTACTCTGAAGCTGATTTGATATTGATATCACACTCTGCCAGGTCTGCCTCGTAGAAGATCAGGTTGCCTTTCTCCAGCTGGTTAAAGGCCAGTTTTCCCAGAGAAACAATGATCTTTCTGCTCTTTGAACTCCAGTGTGAATCTGTTTCAGCTCTCCGTTGATACTTCCTGCCCCCATGTAGGGACTGGACCACCAGGAAGTGGATGTACAACTGAGTCACTGTCTTGGGCATCTCCTCTCCTCTCTTAGATCTTTTGAAGAAGTCCTCCAGAACTGTAGCAGTGATCCAACAGAAGACTGGGATGTGACACATGATATAGAGGCTTCTTGATTTCTTGACATGAGAGATGATTGTGCTGGCCAGTGTCCCCTCTCTGAATCTCTTCCTGAAGTACTCCTCCTTCTGTTGGTTGGTGAACCCTCTCACCTCCGTCACCATGTCAACACACTCAGCAGGGATCAGATTGACTGCTGCAGGGCGTGTGGTTATCCAGATGCGAGCAGAGGGAAGCAGGTTGCCACTGATGAGGTTTGTCAGCAGCACGTCCACCGAGGTCGGCTTTGTGACATCAGTCCAGGTCTGGTTGTTCTGGAAGTCCAGAGGAAGTCGACACTCATCCAGACCATCCAAGATGAAGACAACTTGGAAGAGGTCAAATCTGCAGATTCCTGCTTCTTTGGTCTCAATAATGAGGTGATGAAGAAGTTTGACCAAGCTAAACTCTTTCCCTTTCAGTAAATTCAGCCCTCTGAAAGTTAGGAGAAATGTAAAGTGTATGTCGTGGTTGGCTTTGTCTTCAGCCCAGTCCAGAGTGAACTTGTGTGTTAAGACGGTTTTACCAATGCCGGCCACTCCAGTTGTCACAATTGTTCTGATTGGTTGATCTTTGTCAGGTAATGGTTTAAAGATGTCTTCACATTTTATTGGTGTTTCCTCCTTGGCCAGTCTCCTGGAAGCTGTTTCAATCAGTCTGACCTCATGTTCCTTGTTCACCTCTCCACTGCCTCTCTCTGTGATGAAGATCTCTGTGTAGAAGTCATTCAGACCTGTGGGCTGTCCTGCTTTAGCGATTCCCTCAGACATATACTTGAATTTCTTCATCAAAAGTGACTTAATTTTGTGTTGGCACTCGACAGAAGTAGGTTCTAAATGAGAAAACAACAGAAGACATCCGATAGTAGGTGGTGACATCAGTGGAAGCATGTCAATATTTCCTGTAAAATTATCAACTTCATGATATTTAGTGGCTTCATTATTTGTGGTTACAGAAGCTGGTTGTGACAAGGACTGGATCATTTATTCAGAATTTTGATTATTATTTTCAAGGCAATATGATTGGTCTAAAGATAATAATAATAATGATAGTGAATCAGTGGAAAGTGACTTGATATGCTGATATAACAAGATAGTGCTGCATCTCTTCCACTGAGTTATTGTTCTGTTGATTTGCAATTTAATGTTTAACATTCTTTAACCTGATAGACCCACAATAACCCTACATATCTGGATCAAACCATTCAACCTGATAACCCTACATAACCCTACATATCTGGATCAAACCATTTAACCTGATACCCCACAATAACCCAACATACCTGGATCAAACCATTTATCCCCCAAGAGAAAATATATTGAAAAGTTAGAAATGTAGAATTCTCACATTGTGTAATTTAGTCTGAACAGTGCAAATAATGAGTTTCATACTGCTCTTCAAAATAAGAATTTATTTACTGTTTTTAAGATAGATTATCTTCTGCGCTTCAAAATAATTGTCTCTACTATCTTCAAAATAAGAGTCTCTTACTTTCCCCCAGTGTGTCGGCCAGTTCCTCCTGGTTCATCTCCATCAGGCAGAGCTTTGTGATGTTCACCACTCCCTCTATGGCGCGCCTCCTCTGCTCCTCGTTCTCACCATCCACCTCCTCCTCCTCCCTCTGGCTCTCTGAGCATTGTGGGTAGTCGGAGAAGAGATCCCTCCAGAGCTTCTTCAATTCCTTGTCTAGGAAAGCGTGTGCATTCTCCTCAGCCCTCTGGAACAGAACAAACATCAAGGAGAACTTTACTCTGAACTCACTGAGGACATCAGAAGCATCTGTCCTGGATTCACGTCCCGCTGGTCTAAGGGGGGAAGCCTGGAGACTATTAGCACAACAAGAGATGCTTTCTAATGTTCATGTAGAGCTTAAAGAGATACTTCACCGGTGGGAATATGAAGGTTTTATGAATTAAATAATTCAATGTATTATAAATGTGAAAAAAAAATTGAAATCGGTTCATCCTAGCCTGAAAAAAGGCAGAAAGAGTGTTTTCATGGTCTCTGGCTCAAAGTAAAAAAACCTCCAACTACCACAGTGCATTGCGCTCGCTGCCCCGCCCACCTGTCGGTCTCCCGTCCCCCTCATTCCCCCTCAGTACGCGAGCTCCCGCCCCCTCTCATTCCTTATTGGTGGAAAAATTTGCCACCAAAAGTGTGTTGTAGTCCTCGGCCCTTCTAGCGGGACAAGAGGTTTCTCCCGAAATGACGTCAAACGCGTCATTTGACGTCATTTCAGGAGAGAATTAGATGAGAAAAAATGGGCCAAGGGGAGACTGGTTTAGACTGATATTTATTTATATATTTATTTATATTATAATAGCGATTTTATAATGATAGAACGCCGGTTCTCAATGGGTGAAGTATCCCTTTAAGTCAAATGTCATTTAGGAAATTTACAGACCTTGATCAGCTCTGTTTGATGCTGCTGTACAGACTGAGCACTGGTAACCTTTGACCTCTTGTGGGGTTTACTGGGGAGAGAAATCACAAATACAGTAAACATACGAACACAGTATACAAACAAGAGGGGGGAGAGAGACAGATGCTGTGCTCCAATATCCATACTATCCGTACTTACTAGTCTTAGTTTGAGTACGTAGGGCGTTCCAATTCAGATCGGGCGAAAATAAGTGTACTGAAAGGACCTGGATGGTGAACTCAAAACGGTCAAATCACAGAGTGTGTATCGATGTACACTTTTCGTACTCAACGGCAGGCATCTTAGCTACGTAGCGGAAGAGGGCGGAGCCAGGCTTAGCCAAATTTGGCACATTTTCCACATAGCTTGCATTAATAGTCATTAGCTTTGATAGCTTTTTATAGCTGCTAGGCGTAAAGAGTTCACCGTGCAAAGTGGGATGTTTATTGCGGGGGAGGAGCCGCGGCGGCAGTCGTGATCGTAAATTTCCGGATAGTGCACCACGGAGTATTCGATTTGGAACAACACTGACATCTGAAAATTAAACCACTTAGTGAGTGCGGATTAGGGATGGGCATGATTAATCGACGATCGACTAATTGATCGTTAAGAATTTCGTCGATTACGTATATTTTTCATCGATTAAACGAATGCAGTTTGCAATTAAACATTTTACCACATGGGGGCAAACGGTGAACTCTTTACGCCTAGCAGCTATAAAAAGCTACAAAAACTACAAAAATATTAATGCAAGCTATGTGGAAAATACGCCATCTTTGGCTCAGCCTGGCTCCGCCCTCTTCCGCTACGTAGCTAAGATGGCTGCCGTTGAGTATGAAAAGTGTACATCACCACACACTTCGCGATTCGACCGTTTTCAGTACACTTATTTTCGCCCGATCTGAATCGGAACGCCCTACGTACTCAAACTTAGACTAGTAAGTACGGATAGTATTGATATTGGAACACGGCGATGTAATCATGAGGCGGACGAGGCCACGGCGAAGTCTGTGCCGTGTTCCAATACCCGTACTGTCCGTACTTACTAGCCAAAATTTGAGTACACAGTACGTTCCAATTCAGATCCGGCGAAAATAAGTATTCTTCAAGAACCCGGATGCCGTACTCAAAACGGGCTAATCGTGAAGTGTGGATCGAAGGACACTCCCCGTACTCAACGGCAGCCATCTTAGCTACGTAGCGGAAGAGGCGGAGCCAGGCTGAGCCAAAGTCGGCGCATTTTCCACATAGCCTGCATTAATAGAGTCATTTTGTAGTTTTTATAGTTTTTATAGCTTTTTATAGCTGCTAGGCGTAAAGAGTTCACAGTTCAAAGCGGGATGTTTATTGCGGGGGAGGAGCCGTGGCGGCAGTCGTGATCGTCATTTCCGGTAAGTGCACCACAGAGTACTCGATTTGGAACAGCACTCACATCTAAAAAATTAGCGTACTCAAGTGAGTACGGATAGTGCAGATAGTGTACTTCCTTTAAGTATACTCATGGAAGTACGGGTATTGGAACACGGCCCTGGTGTGGGACCAGTGACGGCTGGTGGTGAATTAGGGTGGGTGGGCTAACGAATGCATTACATTTATCAATACTTCACAGGGCTCCAGACGCCATGAGGTCACCTTTATATCTCAGTTCATAACTTTCATAGAATGTGAATGATTTTTAAACAAGAATAAGGTGTAGAGAAATGCGTGTCATTTTTTGAAGCACAATTAGAAATAAAAAGAAAAATAAGGTGTTTAAAGTGCTTCACTGAACTGAAATTTAACATTTCAAACAAAACCATTAAGCTAAATAAAACGTTTTTTCTGCTAAAAGTATTAAACAATTAAAATGTTGACCGGTCTTCCTTTGAGCAAAATGCGGCTGTAGACGATCACATAGAGACGTCTGTGTCGCCGTCAATCATGAAGGACATGTAGGCCTATGTGGCGTTTCCGACGTCCGCAGGTGTCTTTTGCTTTAAGGTGTCGCCTATTACCCCAATGAATTGTGCACATGCCATCTCATTGCTATATGTCGGGTTGACGTTTAATCCATTTTTCTTCATGAGAATAATTTCGGATTTAAATTTGGTGAATGGCAACTGCACTTTGTCAATGTTGTGTGCAACATTAAATTTGATCTTGTCCAATTCCTTAGAGAACCTTATTGTTACTGCCTGTCGCTGAAATGCAGCTGTGAGAGGGGCCACTTTCTCTACACACTTGTCACGTCAAGACATATGCTTTTTTAATGTTTCGTTACGAAACGTTGTTGACCCGCTTACAAATGCACTATTACCGGCCATATTCTGACCGCACTCCTGACAGTAGAGCAGTGCGTTCCGTAATGCACTGCGTAATAATAAAATATTACATAGATGAGTCAGCATTTAATTCATTTGTGTGACAGAAACAACTATATTTCATGGATACATTTAGTTTATTCATTTATTTAAATAAATAAATTATGATAGAAACGTTTAAAAACACATACTACACATACGCCATACTGCACTTGCGCTACTGTGCTGTGATTGGTCGAAGGATACTGTACTGTAGCTACTGTGCTAGCTGTAAGTCCAAGGTCAGCATTTGGGCTAAACTAATTTAGCCCAAATGGGAAGCATATGAAGGGAGCGTGTCACGACACCTGCCAATCACAATGAAATGGCCGCTTACGCTACTGTGCTTGGGCTGAATGACTTTAGCCCAAATGGGAAGCATAGGGGGCGTGTCACGATACCTGTCAATCAAAATTGAATGGATTACGCTACTCCGCTTGGGCTGAATACATTTAGCCCGTTCACAGGAAAAAAACCAAGATATATCATATATCCTGGGTTTTTCTGTCACCTTTTGGTGCTGTTGCTGCTTTAGATTCTACCAAAATATAAAACAATATGTTCTAAGGTTTTTAATAATATTTTTTCATTTTTACTGTAAAAGGTAGGGAGGGCTTAGCCCTTGGGGGCTAACAGGGTTCTTGGGGAGCACTATAGGCCTACCACTCAAGGCGAGGTTAGCATCGAAGCAGAAATAAAGAACTTTCTGAGCCCCTGGATTGTGGAAAGTTGTTCCCCCGCCTTGCCAAGTCAGCACGGAGGTATTTGTGCATCACGGCAACGTCGGTCCCCTCAGAGCGGGTGTTTTCGGCGGCTGGACTGACGGTCACCAGGCTGCGGTCGCGTCTGACCCCAGAGCATGTCAACATGCTCATCTTTCTGAACAAAAATCCGTAGACTGGTTGGTTAAGTTATAACATGATTGTTTTTTTTATATTATTATTGTTATTATTTTGGGAAGAAACTAGGGTTGTGTTTATTTTTAGTTATGTTTATGAGCACCGGCTTCGAGCTGCATGCTCCGTTGCTTAGAGCAGAGTAGCGCATAACTATTAATGGATCTGGTTTAACTGAGTTGTTCATCTAATAATAAAGATCGCAATGAGGAAAACACGCTGTATTCGTATTTTCATTGCATTTTGAATATAATTAATTTTTTTAATTGAATGTAAAATATTAACGATTAATCGACTAATTGATCGTTAATTCTCCCGACGATCAACTAAGACAACTTAATCGAATGCCCATCCCTAGTGCGGATAGTGTATTACCAGCGTTGGGGAATACATGTACCGGCGTTACCCATTCAGTTAGCAAATTATAGCTAACTGTATTCCGTTACAGTTACAATTCAAATAGTTGGTATTTAGAATACAGTTATATTGTTGAAATCAATGGCTTACATGACAATACTTCTGTTTCAGCAGTTAATTCGTGCTTTCACACCAACAGCATTTAGTGCGCACTAAACGAGTTTGGTCCCTTGGTTCGGTACGTTTGCGTTGTTGTGAATGCAACCACCTCACTTCGATGTGAACCAAATCAGCCGACCGAGACCTCCCTGAACAGCTGGTCTCGGTTCGCTTCCAAACAAACCCTGGTACGGTTCGCTTGAGATGTGAAAGCGAACGCACCTCGGTCCGATTCAGTTCTACAAAGCATATGCCTCTTTGGACATAACAGGCACCCGCTCAGCCGCGCGATTTATGGGAATTATTGTTTGATTAGCGGTAGCTCCAAGACTAGCAGCAAATTGTCGGACCGTCAGGGAATTTTGACAGACACCCACATAAAACGAATGCTGGAAAACACAGATAAAATGCTGATGCATTTAACACATTCAGCACCAGGATGAGGGAGAAGGAGTTCGACCGGTCCCCCCCCCCCCCCCCCCCCCCCCCCCCCTCTCTCTCTCTCTCTCTCTCTCTCTCTCTCTCTCTCTCTCTAATAGCAAATATCTTCGTAGTTTAGTAAGCAGGATTTGATGCCGCATGCCTATACTTATAAAATGCAATTCAATGTGGATGTAATCCAAATATTCAGAATACAATGCTCAGATTGAGTGATGAAACGGAATACGTTACATCTAACATTTTTGGGCATGTATTCTGCAACTGGATACATTTTAAAAGTATCCTTCCCAACACTGTGTACAACGTTTAAGTGTACTCATGGAAGTATGGATATTGGAACACAGAGACAGAGAGACAGAGAGACAGAGAGACAGAGAGAGAGAGAATATTTTTCCTAACTTTTAAGCATCAGTATCGGTAGAGTCTAATGACAGTTAACTGGTCTGTTTTCATCGTCTGTTAGAAACTCCTACCTCTCCTCTCTGGAGGGGCATCCATCTTTAAAGTTCAGAGGAAAACCCATAGACCGGTCACTGTTCATGGAGACACAGCTGGGTCCAGGGGAGTCTGCTCTCTGCTGCTGGACTCTTCTCGAAAAACAAGAACTTGGATTTATGGACGTTTGATACATGGTGTATTTTCATAAACTCTGATAAATCCTCACCTCTTCGCAATAGACTGCTGTACAGTCTGAGCACTGGTGACCTTTGACCTCTGGTGGGGTTGTCTGGGGTGAGAAATCACACACACAGTAAACATACACACTTTCCAAACATTCCATCTTTAAAGTTAGGAGGAAAACCCATAGACCGGTCACTCTTCATGGAGACACTGCTGGGTCCAGGGGAGTCTGCTCTCTGCTGCTGCTCTGGGCTTCAACACAACACACACACAGCTTTAACTCCAATATCCATACTATCCGTACTTACTAGCCTTAGTTTGAGTACGTGGGGCGTTCCAATTCAGATCGGGCGAAAATAAGTGTACTGAACGGACCCGGATGGTGTACTCAAAACGGTGAAACCGCTGAGTGTGGATCATGGACATATTATAGAATGGACACTGGATTCCAAAATGGCGCCCATTAATTCCTATGTAAACTGCTCAATGGCGCAGGGCAACATCAAGAAGAGATATGCTTCCGCATCATGGGAGCCTAGCCAAGCTCTAGTTCATGACGTATCGGATGCAGAAATATGCTTGTTTTTTAGCATTGTAGCATCATAAGCGAGAGGTCTGAGAGATCGCAGTCGCATTGTTTCCCGACCATGGAAGAATAAGTTAACTTCATAAATATGAAAGATTGCTCCATATAACATATAATACCAACAACATAGTAAATGTACGTTGGCCTAGAAAACAATACAGTTAAATTGTATTGCTTAAGAAACAGATTCCATCCAACCATTTATGAAAAATGCTATCAATAATTTATATACAAATAAATGGTTACATATCGATCAGCAACGAGGTTGGAGTAGCCTACCCACATAAATATTTGTAATAGGCCAACACCAACATTGTTAACTGTCATACATAGCTAAACAAGCAAATTAAAAATCAATACTAACACAACTGAAATGTTTATTAGGCTATAAACAATTTTATAAAAATGATACTGTAATGAGTACATTTTTCGTAAATAGTTGGATGGAATGTATACTACGTTTAAATGTACTCTTGGAAATATTTATATTGGAACAGACAGACAGACTGTAGACAGACAGACAGACAGACAGACAGACAGACAGACAGACAGACAGACAGACAGACAGACAGACAGACAGACAGACAGACAGACAGACAGACAGACAGACAGACAGACAGACTGACAGACAGAGAATATTTTCCTAACTTTTAAGCATCAGTATCGGTGGAGTCTAATAACATTTAACAGGTCTTTTTTCATCGTCTGTTAGAAACTCCTACCTCTCCTCTCCGGAGGGGCGTCCATCTTTAAAGTTAAGAGGAAAACCCATAGACCGGTCACTCTTCATGGAGACACAGCTGGGTCCAGGGGAGTCTGCTCTCTGCTGCTGCTCTGGGCTTCAACACAACACACACACAGCTTTAACTCCAATATCCATACTATCCGTACTTACTAGCCTTAGTTTAAGTACGTAGGGCGTTCCAATTCAGATCGGGCGAAAATTATTTTACTGAAAGGACCCGGATGGTGTACTCAAAACGGTCAAATCGCAGATTGTGGATCATGGACGTATTATAGAATGGACACCGGATTCCAAAATGGCGCCCATTCATTCCTATGTAAACTGCTCAATGGCGCAGGGCAACATCAAGGAGCCATGATGCTTCCGCATCATGGGAGCCTAGCCACGCCCTCGTTCATGAAGCACCGGATGCAGAAATATTCTTGTTTTTATCATTGTTAGCATTGTAGGATCATAAGCGAGAGGTCTGAGCGATTGCAGTCGCATTGTTTACCGACCATGGAAGTATTAGTTAACTTCATAAATATGAAAGATTGCTCCATATAACATATAATAGCAACAACATAGTAAATGTACGTTGGCCTAGAAAACAATACAGTTCAATTTTATTGCTTAAGAAACAGATTCCATCCAACTATTTATGAAAAATGCAATCAATAATTTATATACAAATAACTGGTTACATATCGATCAGCAACAAGGTTGGAGTAGCCTACCCACATAAATATTTGTAATAGGCCTACACCAACATTGTTAACTGACAGACAGACAGACAGACAGACAGACAGACAGACAGACAGACAGACAGACAGACAGACAGACAGACAGACAGACAGACAGACAGACAGACAGACAGACAGACAGACAGACAGACAGACAGAGAATATTTTTCCTATCTTGTAAGCATCAGTATCGGTGGAGTCTGATAACATTTAACTGGTCTGTTCATCGTCTGTTAGAAACTCCTACCTCTCCTCTCTGAAGGGGCGTCCATCTTTAAAGTTAAGAGGAAAACCCATAGACCGGTCACTCTTCATGGAGACACAGCTGGGTCCAGGGGAGTCGGCTCTCTCCTGCTGCTCTGGGCTTCAACACAACACACACACAGCTGTTACCCAGACTAATGATGGAGTCATGATGCATCACTGCTGAGCTCTGAGATGGTCAACAGTCACAGACAGAGAGATCCTCTTCTTACCTCTTAGCTTTGCTCCGGTGGCCATGTTCCCCAGACAGAGTGGTCTTAGAGATAGGACCCTCCTCCTCTCTCTCCTCATCCATAGTAGACTGGAGACCTGGACACAAACACAACTCCATATTGTTTCTGTGGATTGTATTTGAGTACCAGACAGGAAATTGTAGAGAGGGCAAACAAACATAGTAAGGAGATCTATTGAAACGTATCCACGCTGTCAGAAACACCTCAGATCAAACCAGGACACAGACCTGGATCTTGAGTAAGAGCTGTCATTAATCAATCATTAACTAACTAAAGAGGATAACTGTTCTACCTGTACTCTCACACACACACACACACACACACACACACACACACACACACACACACACACACACACACACACACACACACACACACACACACACACACACACACACACACGTCGGCCACCCCCCCTGTCTGTCTCTGTGCTTTGCCTGCCACTCTCAACTGCTCACACCTGGCCTGCACCAGCAGTGCTGGTGATGCTGTATGAAAAAAGGTGAAATTAATCAAAAAATGTTTCTAGAGCTCTTTCACTTTAGCTTAATATTTACAGCGGGCTAATGGATTGATAAGAAAACCAAACAGCAAAACAAATATAACTTGTCTAGATGCGCTTACAGGAGAAGGAGGATTCATTATGGTGTCCCCAGCCCAAGAGACAGCCACCCATTGTTAACTCTCAATGGAGGAGTTTAAATAAGAGCTGGGACATACCATGATTAAAAACAAAGTGGGGATCCATATTAAAGTATGAATACTCATCGATTATTGCTATCAAATAAAAACGAATAATTTACCAAGTGAAAATATTAATAATTTGTGTTTCCATTTTTTAAGTAAATACAGTATTGAAGAAGA
Source organism: Gadus macrocephalus (assembly GCF_031168955.1). NCBI lineage: Eukaryota > Metazoa > Chordata > Actinopteri > Gadiformes > Gadidae > Gadus > Gadus macrocephalus. Next base: position 25,005,857 of record NC_082387.1, read on the forward strand.
CTCCCGTTTCCCCCCTTTTATCTGCTAGATGGTACGGTCTGACCACAACAGAGTGCTCACCTGTGAGCAACGGGAACCACTGAAACGTCTCTTCCCCAGAGTGGAGTCACTGGCATCAAGAGTGTAAAGATCAGGGTACTAAACCGTTATCGACGCTCATAAAACCAACAATAAGTCACTAATGTGCCAATAAACCTCCAAAGCACACTATACTCATACAGTCAAAGAGATCATCACAACTCGTCCTTTCAGCACAAAACAGGGAATGTTTTAATCTAAACCGTTTTCCATTGGAACCCAATGTGAGTTCTGTTCTGATCCTGGATCAGAGGTTCCATATAAAAATGCCCTCAACACATTGAAATTAGTTATTGATGTTCTGACCCATATTCTCTATTCAGACAGGGTGTCTCTCTGAGATCATTGACTCTTTTACAGCAGGAACCTGGAAATATTTAACCGGGACTGGTAACAGATTAATTTAGAATATATGAATACAGTGAGAATTTATGACCAATAATCTCAAGGGAACATGACATTTCGCAAACTTTACCTTATCTTCTCTGTGGTGAAAATGTGTGCTGCCCGTGTCGTATGAAAATATAAAAGCACAAAAGGATGGAAAGTAAGATCCATTGAAGGAAGAGATTCAGGTGCAAGCCAAAACACAAAGGAAGTGTTTAGAACCGAGACAGAACATTAACACGGTTCTAAAGGTTCTGAGAATAAAGATTGAGCTGCTGGGCTCCTTAGTGAAAACAGATCGAATGAGGAAGGAGGCTTTGAATACAGCTAACTACACCTAGAACGATGATTGGGCTTCACCGGAACACACACCCATAATCTGTGTCAAGTGATAAATTAAGACACAGCAACGGTTTGAGGAGGGGGTTGGGCTTATATCGTATTAGCTCAGGAGGTAGAGCAGTTCTCTTGAAACCGAAAGGTTAGTAGTTCGATCCCCAGCTCCTAGCTGAGTGTCGTTGTGTCCCTGAGCAAGACACTTAACCCTAACTGCTCCTGACGAGCTGGCTGTCGCCTTGCATGGTTGACTCTGCCCTCGGTGTGTCAATGTGTGTATTAACCGATGCAAGTCGCTTTGGATAAAAGCGTCTGCTAAATGCCCTAATTGTAATTGAGGAGTTCCATATAAAGCTATAAAACCACCACGACCCAGTCATGATGGTCGAGGTTAAAACAGTGGAACTTAAACTACGTCAAGGGTATTGAATTCTGCTGTACTTTGTATCATCTGCTTTGAAATTATGTGACTCCCAACCTATCGAAATACAATCTGATGAAAGCTAAGGAAACACTTTTATTAATTTGAAGGAGAAGAAAAAGACTAAAGACTTTTCAGAGTTAGGAAACAGCACACCAAACAATAGTACCATAGTACCATAGTAAAGAGATCTTATCCACGCTGTCAGAAACACCTGAAACCAGACATGTAGCGGTCATTAATCAAGAGCGGTCATTAATCAATCATTGACTAACTAAATAGGATTACTGGTTTACCTGTACTGCTTATGCACACAAAAACACACCCACAAACACTGACACACACACACACACATGCGCACCACACACACACACACGCACACGCACACGCACACGCACACACACACACACACACACACACACACACACACACACACACACACACACACACACACACACACACACACACGTGCGCACACAGGAGAGACCTGCCAGCCTTAACCCACTGAAAACCCGCCCCAAGCTGACAAAGAAAATATCGTCTATCGCTACCCTCTGTTTCAGTCCCTTCAGAATGCGCTGTTTCTGGTGTCTGTAGCATTGATGCGAATGAGCTGCTGCCCATTGACCAATGAGCTGTCGGACTGAACCACAGCATGGAGGAGAAGGGATTGTTGCCGTTTGCTGGCTCCTGGAGCTCTATCTATGTCTATCTATGTCTATGTCTAAGTCTGCTCCATTACTGGTTTACCAGGGCCTATATACTCTCATGGTCCGGAGAGCACACCTTTGTTTTTGAGCCAATTTGAACATTGTTTAGATTGGTTTGTGTCAGAGGGTCTAGAATAGTCTCTGTTAGAAACAAATCAGGTAAACTAATGTAACAATTTGCTACAACATTGTGTGTGTGCTGTCTTTAACAGTCTCGCCTCTGAGGCACAAACCCACGGAATAACACTACCATCTTCTGGTCAGTGGATAAACTGCAGGATTAAATCAACCTCTGATGAACATACTATAACACAACATATTACTTGAAAAGACATGCAGACCAGAATGAAAAGTATTACAAAGGAGGGGGGGGGGGGGGGGGGGGTATATTTCTGACTTCAACACTCCTATATTATTATTATATTTTATCATTATTATATTTTATCATAACCTATGTTACTTTATATGGACTTGACGATGTGAAAAACAAGGATCTCATCAGTCATATTTAACCCTACTGAAAGACAAGTCCAAGCCGAAGTATTTGGAAGGCGTTTATTTTAAAGCAAACCAACAACACGCAACAACTGTTATAAAAAGAGAGCCGATGCACAGAAATCACCTGCACCAATCAGCGTCCCCCGCTTAACTCGCTCATCGAATCAGGAGAGGAGGGGAGGCGGGTGCTTCGCGGGGCTGCTATTCGTCCACCACAACAAACAGCGCTGCGATCGAATGGCAAATACCCAATAGACAAAAGAGCGGATAAACGGTAAGATACGCACACCACATGCTATTTTAGAATATAAAAACGAGACTTGAAGGTCGTTGTGCTAAATCTAGACAATGAACCCAGCGTACGGAGCTCGAAGCGTGTCCCCATCGGCTTAACGTTACGTTATATAGACCATAGAGCCCAGGTGACTCCGCAAGGGCCATGGCATATATTTTTTTTTAATTTAAACGCTGCCAATGATGACATTGTGCATAATGCAAATATAAGGCTTCGTAGATGTAGACCGTGAATTGAATGTAACAATGTGCCCACCGTGCGGAATAACAGGTCCTGTTAGTACATTGTGTACTCGTGTTACGCACAGCCATGGCGGCTGGGGCACAGACGCACCGGGGTTTGAACAATACACACACACACTGGGTGGAACTACCCTTTAGGGCAGGGGTCCTCAACCCCTGGTCCCCGGACCGGAGCCGGTCCGTGGACCCGTTGGTACCGGGCCTTGAATTATTTCCCAGAAAAGGATGATAAAAAAAATGATAATAAATATTTCACGTTTTATAAGTTGGGATATACGAGTTACGTTATATCCTCCAACCAATAGACTCCATATTTTTATTTGTAGTGGAGAAAATGGGAAAAAAAATGTTAAATATTGGTATATTCAATTTATATTATTAGTTGTCACCTAGTTCATAATATGCATCTAAACAACTGCAAATTAAGCACTGTAAACTACTTTGTGTTGATTTAATGCTCAGGTGACTATTTTCTGTGTCTCTTATAAATTGTAGTTTTTATATTATTAAATTATTGAGACTCAAAAAAAACATCTACATCCTTCTTGAAAAATGATGCATCTTAAAATGAAGGCATTCACATTGGCTACCGGTCATCCAAGTTTGGGAACCGCTGCTTTAGCATATCCCTATTGCTTACTATTATTTCTTGCATCTTAAATGACGAATCATGGACGGTATCGCCCTTCTTTTTGGCATGCATTGCACTTTGAAACATACTTGTTGACTACCGGAGAGGCTTTCTGTCAGTCGGCCAGAACCGATCCCACATTCCGTCCTCGGCCACGCATGTGATCCAGCGAGCGGAGTGGCGTGCCTCCTAAAGCCACCGCACTCCCTCTGCCCCCCACACAGACACACGGACACACCATGGGCTCGTCCCGCTCCCGTACGGCCAAGCCCGGCGACGACGGCCAGGACGCGCTCACGACCAACGCAGAGTCCACGGACACGCACGGCGAGGAGGACGGGAAGCACGGAGACGTGTCTCAGTTCCCCTACGTCGAGTTCACCGGGCGGGACAGCGTCACCTGCCCCACGTGCCAGGGCACCGGCAGAATACCGCGGGGTGAGTGTTCATCTCGTCGTCCGCAAGATGATTCTTGACCATTTTAAAATTCAAACCACAATTGCATCAGTAATCGCTGCTTCTAGTACAAGCCTTTCCTCAGTCTGGTCCTAAAACCTCCTCAGCGATGCAATGTACTACCGTTTTGTAATACTAACATGTTATCGCGCGATGTTACCCTCGTTTTCAGGACAGGAAAACCAGCTTGTGGCTCTGATTCCATACAGCGACCAGCGACTCAGACCGAGCAGAACGTGAGTATTAAACTTCGTTCCAGAGCTGGAGCTCTGCGATCGATTGAGGAAGGAACTCTAAAGCAAAGCGCCAGAGCCTTTCTCCGATAAGAATATGTTGTTGGCGTAGTGGTGAGCGATGAGGACTCCCACCCCAAGTCTCCCACCTCACCTGTAAGTCTCCCCCAGGCAGAGACACCTGACCCCACCTGGTCCTCGGGGTCATGTCTCTGAGAAGACTGCATGGCTAAAGGCCTCTGCTAAACAAACCAGATGTACTAGAAGGTTCAGGTTCTTGTGGTGGGCGGGAAGGTCTCAACTATTATGTTATATAATGTAAGGATAGCTTGTTAGTAACTGAGTGACACAAGAACAGAGGTCGAGACGTTACAAGTTATAAGTTACACTTAACAGGTGCCGTATAGCGGTCACCTAACGGATCCAAGATGGTGGACAGAAGCAAGATGGTGTCTGAATAGACAGCATGGTGCCCAGGCTTGGTTACACTCAGAAACCAAGACTATTTAAAGCCTATTCACCCTAATACAAGGACAGTACCTGGATTAAGGATTCCTACGGGGAACGGGACCGACCCTTTGTCGTGGATGTTTGTCAAGTGTTAGTCTATGTTACATGGAAAACAATAACCAAACGAGACAGGCTACCGTTTACCCCAACGCTTGGGCTATCCCTTAACAAGAGAGTAAGTAAGAGGGATATGCTAAAGCAGGGGTTCCCAAACTTGGATGACCGGTAGCCAATGTGAATGCCTTCATTTTAAGATGCATAATTTTTCACTACTCACGTGGCCGGATGCTCGTCGTCTGCCAGCTGTGGTTTAATGCCGCGACTCCTGCCTAGACAAGAGAGCCATTTTGAATATACGAGTGGGGGTCGTGACAACACTGTTGACTGTCCATGGCGTACGATACATAACCTCAACGCGCGTCGGTCGGCTCCACAGGAAGCTGTACGTCACCATCTCGGTGTCCATCTGTCTGCTGCTGTCCAGCCTGGCCGTCTTCTTCCTGTTCCCCCGCACCATCGACGTCTCCTACGTGGGCGTCAAGTCGGCGTTCGTCTCCTACGACTCGGACCAGAGGATCGTCTTCCTCAACATCACGGTAAGCCGTCGAACTTCATCTGGTGCGTTTATAATAAAGCGTATGGTGCAACATCGATTTTCATCTTTTAGAAACGTTCTCCTTATTCATATTATTGTATATTTCTTATTTTTGGGATTAAAGTCATCAATAAATGAGATACTTAAGACTCAAAATCACTTGTTCAGAGTTCAATTTCCTAAATCGATGTGATTTCGATTCATAAGGTTCTGAATCGATTAATCACGATTAGATTAGATTCAATCTGCTCTTAAATAATGAAGATGGCTCAACTGTGTTACAAAATACAAATGTACTTTATTTTTTCTCTTCATCTTAAACAAAAGTGCAAACTTGTAAATTGGACAGTTTAAACTTGAGCTGTAAACTAAACTGTCTCAAGTCTCAAAAGTGCAATTTTGAAATTAGAAAGGAATTGCAAGCGAAATTCTACTTGAACTAAAACATTCCATCACTGCAAATTGCATTAAGCCATTGTTTATTAAAGTGCAAAAATAATAATAATGGTAACAAAAAAAAAGAAATCGATCTCATGCCCTATGAATCGATATTGCAAGTTTAAATGAAATCGATGAAATCGATTATTTTTTTACCCAGCCCTATGGCGAACCTTAATGTACTTATTGTAAGTCACCTGCCTCCAACCGCTCCACCTTCCTCCACTGAAGGGTCTTCGGAAACCAGAACTCTTTGTTCCTCAGTTCTTCATACTAGTTTATTTTCATTTGTGGTTTTCATTGTGTGTAAATATTACTTTATTGTAACTGTCCACTTGTTTCATCATTTCATTTTATTGTTTATTATAGATTTTTTTTTTCTTTCTTTTTTTACTTGTTTGAAATAAAAACATTTTCAATTCAATCCATCCTCCCCTTCCAGAACACTCTGAACATCACCAACAACAACTACTACGCCATCTCCCTGACCAACATCACGGCCCAGGTCCAGTTCTCCAAGACGGTGATCGGCAAGGCCAGGATCAACAACAGTACCATGATCGCACCGCTGGGCAAGCAACAGGTATCTCACACACACACGCACAAGCACACACACACACCGCAGTGGTTCTTAAAGGGCAAAAGTTTATAGTGTGGTGTTGATCCAAATAAGCAGATGTAAGATGGAAAGATCGACCGTCAACCTCATTTGGGGACTTTACCTAGTGGTAGGCCCGTCCGTCTGTCATTCATCTGGGAGGACACTCCCCCTTGTGATGTCATTACATTAACATCGATTTTGAAACGGCTCGTGAGAAATGTGGTGGTAAACACTGGGCCTTTACAGTGTTTGCCCTCCGGCTGAACTAAGATAATCATTGTGTTTGAACAAGGCTTGCTTTGGGAACAATGGTTGCCGAGGCAGTCTGCGCTGACTTACACATGCTAAATACCTACAGAGACCTGTGGTACTGCTAGCTCGCTACCTCTTCGTCTGACTCCCTTTGTCCCAGTGTGACACCTCAGTACTTACTCCTATGACTACTGCCATTAATCCGCCTTTTAAAACAAATAATCCTAAACATTCTCCCCATATTCCAGCAGCCACTGTCTTATTTCGAGCTAAAGAGTGCGTCTGTTGTTGGAGGCAGTGTCAGCCCTGGGCCATCAGCCCATGACTCAACAGTTTCCCAAGATAAAACCAGCGAAATGTCGGGGACACTCAGTCACGCTCTGCAAAGTCTGGATGCCTCATTGCTTCTTTCCAACATGAACCCGTACTGAAGTGTTTCTCTCAGGCGGCACGTGGCTCAAGGAGGCATGAGGCTCAGGAGGCAGAGCGTGTCGGCTGGTAACCGGAAGGTTGCTGGTTCGATCCCCGGCTCCTCCTAGCAGAGTGTTGCGGTGTCCCTGAGCGAGACCCCTCACCCTGACTGCTCCTGACGAGCTGGCTGTCTCCCTACTTGGTTGACACCTCCGTCGGTGTGTGAATGTGTGCATGGACGGGTGAATGTTAGTCAATATTGTAAAGCGCTTTGAGCGGCCACTGGTTAGAAAAGAGCTGTATAAATACAGTCCATTTACTTTGTAAAACCTTCCAGATCGACTACACCGTTCCCACCACCATCGCCGATGAGATGAGCTACATGTTGTAAGTATTGACCCAAGAAGTTACGTGAAAGATTTGGCCAAAGTGGCAGGATTGCCAATGCTCGTAGTGATGTCCACACGTAGTTTGTGGTAGAAATGCATAACAGGGACGAAGGAAATATGTAACCAAGGTCATTTTCATGGTGCCTTTAGAACCAGTTAAATGTGATAACATAAACCATGTTTTTTTGTTCACAGTGATTACTGCACCTTGCCGTCCATAAGAGTCCACAACATCGTGGTCATGATGCAGTGAGTATTTTTAACAATGCACACTTCCTCGTTTTCTCAAATCCTGTGCACACATATTCTCTAAACAGACTTTTGTAGGCAGTCTACACGCCCATCAGCATTTTAGAGATGTCAGGAAGGAAAGCCTGGGAGTAAGCAGAGATAAGCTCTGCCCCCACCCCTCTTACTCATCGTATGGTTTGCCTCCTGCCATTTAAAAATAGTACTTAGCATTGTGTAGTAATGGATCTTGGTAGCAATGGGTTAACCTAGCGGTTGCTATTGCTTGGCACTTTGTTCTATGATCATCCATACTGTACCGACAGAGATATATTGTTGTTTCTCTTCTGACAAATGTACTTATTGTAAGTCGCCTTGGATAAAAGTGTTAGGCCACTAAATATAAATGCTAGAACGCAGCTCATCAAAAGGGTACAGCACTTTAAGGTCTCAGTACCTTAGGTATGTCGTCTGCGTACTAGGTATTTGTTGTTCCTAACTAGTCCTGCATCCTTCTGACATGAGTTGAGGGATCCTCTGCAGTTTTCCTACACACTGTCGTCACGACGACGCTGGTGAAGGCCTTTCCCACACACGGTTTGACCCCCGGCCTTTGAACCCACGACCAGCATGCCAGAACGATAACAAACCCAGAAGCCAAGCGGACGAAATCCCTGAGACTGGGGGGAGGATACTTAGTTAGTTAGTTAGGTCGGTTCTTTAATGTCCCCAAGGGGATAATTGTTTTCACACAGTCAAGTTGGTTTCAGGGCAGCTAACACGGTGTAGCAACACTGTTTAGCACACAGATAACAAATAAACTCTCTTCCCACATACACAACAGATAACAGACAAACGCTCTTCCCACATATTGAACAGAAAAACATATAAAAACACATAGACAGCAGCAATCAAAACATCCACACATGACCCCCACATGACAGATAACAAACCCTCTTACCACAAATAAACATGACATGGACAAAATACAGTGATGAAAGATCTACATAATTTTGTTCACTGCTATGATGGCTGAGGGCACAAAGTCTAGTACCCTATATCTGCGGCCAGATGGGAGTAATATGAAGAATTGGTTAAGGGGGTGTTCAGGGCTGCTGACTATTACACGTGCCAGGCGTGCGATAGCAAGTTCATTTGCTTCCGACGGGCCGGGGTGGGGTGTCGATTATCTTGGATGCTGTGTGTGGGATTATGAAGAGTCTGTTCAGCCTGGAGGTTCCGGGTTCGATCACCGCTGTCAGCGGTGTGTCCTAGTGAACGATGACTCACCCCCTACGGCTGAACGACCCTGAACGTCAATGTCCTCCTCAGGGTTACCGTGACGACGTCGTACTTCGGCCACGCGGAGCAGGTGTCCCAGGAGATGTACCAGTACGTCGACTGCGGGGGGAACACCACCTCCCTGCACGGGCACGGGCACGTGCAGGTCTACAAATGAGCAGCGACGCCCAGGGAGCGGGTACCATGGTAACGGGTACCATGGTAACGGGTCCCATGGTAGCTGGGACCATGGTAACGGGTCCCATGGGAGCGGGTACCATGGTAATGGGTACCATGGTAACGGGTCCCATGGTAACGGGGCCCATGGTAACGGATCCCAAGGTACCCGCTACCATGGTACCATGTTACCACGCTACCGGGTACCATGTTAAAGGGTACCATGGTAACAAGTTCCAAGGGTTCCTGTTACCATGGCAGCCGGCCCCATGGTTACTGTGAAAAAGAGCTTTCTTCACGCAAATTGTTGTTAAAAAGCATCTCTTTACTTAAAACACAGCACAACTGTCGAGTCACTTGCACAACTCCCCCCTCCCAGTCTAAAACTCTGGCCCTCTTAAAGAGCACCAGAATGGGTGTGGCTCAATTAGCCCACGAGCCACAGCTGCGGACTATCGCGGCTAACCAGCCAGACAGGAGCACGTTAATCTTTTAAAACACGTTTAAAAACAGTGAAGATGCCATTCAGATCTTCACAGTTACATTTAACAGGGAAACGAACCGGGTCAATTTTATTTTTGCAGGGTTGTTTTGATATTTTTAAAAAAGTGAGCTGAACACTTAAAATCCATCTGATTTCTGATTGGACGGCTCGGTGTCATGGGATTTCACCAGCATTGTCTTTTTGTGCGGGAAGCGACATCACAGGGTTTTCATTCTGAGCCAATCAGAGAAGAGGGTGGCCTTAAAGAACAAATCCAGTGTAAAATGGACCTGGGATGTGTTTAGTATGATAACGAGTTGGAATGTTCGTTTGGGAGCAAAAAAGTGCGTATTCTTAAGTTGGCTGTTTTTAGCCGATTCTACCAAAACGCTATAAACTTGGAACGATGGGGGCATGTGTTATAGTAAAAACTAAATCGTTATTTTAAACCACTTAAAAGGCTAGAAGTAACCCGACTCTTCTTTGGTAGTATAATAAGGGTCTTAACATATAAAACGAGGCATTGATAACTTAAAAATGACATTTCTATACACACAATACCATCAGTAGTTCACCCGTCGACGCCATCTTGTCTTTAAGACTCGAGAGGTAGATTGAGGAACACAGAGCTTGTGACATCCGTGAACAACACGCAAGCTCTGTGGTCGCCAATCTACTTATCGAGTCTTAAAAACAAGATGGCGTCGACGGGTGATGGTATTCACTACTGATGGTATTGTGTGTATAAAATGTCCTTTTTAATAAATAATCTGTGCACTTACAAAGTTATCAATGCCTTGTTTTATATGTTAAGACCCTTATAATGCAAAGAAGAGTAGGGCTACTTCTAGCATTTAAAATGGTTTAAAATAACGATTTAGTTTTTACCATAACACAGCCCCCATCGTTCCATGTTTATAGTGTTTTGGTAGAATCAGCTAAAAACAGCCAACTTAAGAATGTGTCTACATGGCTTTTTTGCTCCCAAACTAACATTCCAACTCGTTATCATACTAAACATATTCCAGATCCATTTTACACAGGATTTTTCCTTTAAGTGAAATACAAGATGAGATGACCTTCTGGGCAGGTCGCGCTCCCTAACAGGATTTTCAAGGTCGAGGCTATGAATGTGGAAATAGGCTGATAAGGGGATCAGTATCTCAATGTCATGTTGTCTTAAGGTTGTATCGCGCTCCTTGATTTTAATTGTTTTGTTACCTTCAGAAACGTACTATAATACACACACGTGTGATGCACTTTAGCTTGATAAAGGAAACCATTACACATCAATTCAACCTGATGTTTCTGGTTTAAAACATTCCAGCTCTGTGGCCAAACAAGCACAACTAAGTCATTATTGAAAAATAATAATATGTTTAAATCCATGGAGCTGTTTTTAGGAATGACCAAATATAATTTGACTCTGTTTTTACACGTTTCATCACCTCTTTTTAAATATATTGTCATGGGGTTAGGCGGTTAGGGTAAGACTAACCCTAACCCTAGGGGAAGGTTCCTTCAATAAGAGTATGAGTCACTGTATCTCTGTCTTTTTAAGAATGATGAACTGACCAGACACATAGTTTGCTTTTATTCGTTATAGTTTCTGTCCTCCAGGGGGAAATTCAATTTGTAATAACGTTAGCGTCGGATGTTTCTTTAATAATGTTATTCCGGCTCCTTTGCGATTATAATTTTTCTCTTTGGTGTTTTTTTCCCCTCTTAACGTTTTGAGATGTATTATTGTAACAAATCATCTTTGTGGGTTTTGTTTCATCAATGTAATTTTAATCTTTCAATGTGATTTTAATCATCCTTGGGTCATTCTATTTATGTAGGCTATCATCTTAAATACTTGGTATACTTTATCAATATTTCAGTCTGATGCTCATTGTATGTAATGTTATGTCTATGGGATGAGTTCTCACGTTATAACTCTATCTTCAGAGAAGAGTTTAGCGGACTTCAACAAGAGTTATTTTCATAGGTCGGACACAGAATGAGGATTATCTACCAGAATGATGGGATAAGGAATATCTATTTTTTTCTGAACACTGCCAAGACTCGACGTAGTTGTGAATGTTTTTGCATGACCTTAAAGATCATTAAAAAAAAAACTAGTTTTGAATATCATTGTTTGGAGTTTGGAGTTTTTGTACCGTATTCTCGCACTGGGTGGCGCAAATGGAAAGGAAAGGAAACCGGTAGACGCTCAACTGATCAAATAAGAGGACCAGCGCCTACATGGTAAGAACTGTAACATCTTTTCAATCAATTAACTTTTAATAGGCCCACTAATATTACTGCGCTACTTATAAGTAGTAAATACTTTTTTTTTACTGGTGTTGGTCGTCCATGAAGTAAACCCTGAGCAGGCCTAGTCGGAAGGTAGATCAACATCTGTTCCACTCATCAAAGTACAAGCAGCTTCGACCGCGGAGAACCCAGGTCAGCGGTGTGTGAAAAACCTGTTTGGAGAAAAACAACCGACAAAACGGATGAAACAAAGACCCAGCCTTTTACGCACGGGGGCTGAGAGGGTGGACTATTAAGTGTCCACATTACAGAAGGACTATTGGGGTTTTCTTCTTGATCTTTCTGCTGTGTTTTAAACTATTAAGGGAAGTATTATACTCTAGGATAACCTGTGTCCTCTGCTCTGAACTATTATGTCCTAACCATCCCAGATCCTATGAATATAAATATTGTATCTGCAGTGTGATAGGACTTACCTAGACATTGGTAAAAGACTTGGAAGGATTTCAAGACCGTCTACTTGGCATGTAGGCCGTGTGCCAACATGGAGGTGTCCTGTAACAGACATCGCTGAGTTTTCCGCTCAGAGAGGAAATTGCATTTCCACATTGCGTTCTGCACGTCTCTCCCCAGATCCAACAGCTTGTTCTGTCTACCTCTAAAGACGTGCACCACATCCCAGTGGGACTGTGTCTGGGTCGCTGGTGTGGACATAGCGTCCGCTGTGCTGTTAGACCTCCATCAATACTGAAAAGAGTCCGTTTCCAATGCCACGCTGGTCTGGCGTCCAGCACGAGATTTTGATTCGAAGCCAAGCTCCAAATGTCTCACTTGTCTGATCCTTGTAGGACTTAATGCAGTCGGAATCTTTCGATTGAAGTCGGAGCTCTCATCAAGGACTTTATTTGCTTGAAAGTAAATGTGCAACTTATTTGCCCTATGATGGAGATGTGCATGGTTTCGCATTGTTAGCCATTCGCGTAAAAAGTGGAACAAAAACGAATAACGTATTTCGTTGTTTTGTGGGGGGTCCTTGTCTGTCCGATTCCTCTATTGCGCGTACTATACGCCCACTGCGCCCCCTACCCCGTCCGAGGAGAGGGGGCTATAGGAAGCTACATTGAACAATGGGAGACCCAATCATTTTCACCGCCCCCTCCTCAAGTCGCTCTCACTCAAACTATCTCCGCACCACCACAGCAACTTTACGCACGGTAACAGCAGCTCGGCAAGTGTAAAAAAAGGACGTACATCTCTGCAATTTCTCTCCACAACAAAGTTTTCTCACCTGTGTCGCCATGCAGATCGTGCGTCTGGGCACCGGGGGGTCCCTGCTCCTCCTGGCGCTTCTGGCCGCGCTCACTGGGCCGTGCGCCTCGCGCTCCGACGCACCCCGAGGAGTCGCGAACCCCTTCGTGTTCGATCCGAAGGCGAAGTGCGAGCCGTCGTGTAAACACTCGGGGATCTGCATTCGGAACAACACTTGCTTCTGCATGCGCGGCTACGAGGGAGAGACCTGCCAGTATGGTGATGTTCCGCTCGTCGGTTACACAGCATGTGGATTTGTTTTGACCAAACTTCCTTTTTTAGCAAATTAATTAAATGAAATAGTAGTCGTATCATCCATGTTTTAATGTTTGACGTTTCGGTAGATAAGGCACACAAAAACGTATACTGACATATGTTCCACTTGTGTTCAGCCAACTGTTTTCCCAAATGTAAGAACGGAGGACAGTGTCTCCGGCCGGGGAAGTGTGGATGTCCTGCCGGCTTTGGCGGGAAATACTGTCATAAAGGTTTGTATATCCGTTTCAGATCGGTGTCTTTCATCTAATTATTTTCTTGCACTAATACGTGGCTGAGATCAAAGAAACGACTGACTGTGTGTGTGTGTGTGTGTGTGTGTGTGTGTGTGTGTGTGTGTGTGTGTGTGTGTGTGTGTGTGTGTGTGTGTGTGTGTGTGTGTGTGTGTGTGTGTGTGTGTGTGTGTCCGTGTTTGTGTTTGTGTTTGTGTTTGTGTTTGTGTTTGTGTTTGTGTTGTATTGTGTGTGGCAGTGACGTGTGAAGAAGGCTGCTGGAACGGAGGAGAGTGCAAAGCGCTCCACGGCAAGGCAACGTGCCTCTGCCTCTCCAGCTGGACTGGGAACAAGTGCCAAGAAGGTAAGAAGGTTATCATTTTAACCAATGACAATAGTTTAAAACCTGCAGCCGTCTGACAGTAAACCCCCCTGTGATGTGTGTTTTGAGGAGACCAGTGTATGTGTGTTACATGATGTGTGTTTTGCCAAGACCTGTGTATGTGTGTGTCGTGATCTGTGTTTTGTGGGGACCAGTGTATGTGTGTTACATGATGTGTGTTTTGCCCAGACCTGTGTATGTGTGTGTTACGTGATGTGTGTTTTGAGGAGACCTGTGTATATGTTTGTTCTGTGATGTGTGTTTTGTGGGGACCTGTGTATGTGTGTTACATGATGTGTGTTTTTCCCAGACCTGTGTATGTGTGTGTTACATGATGTGTTTATTGGGACCTGACTGTGTGTGTGTGTGTTACGTGGTGTGTGTTTGTGGGGCCCTTTATATACATGTTTCCTAGTAACCGTATACTGCGGGGTGAAGGTTTGTTTCCTTTTGGGGCCGAGGCCGCGTTATGACCTGCGGTCTGGTTGCCATGGCAGCGGTGTGTCCCCAGGGCTGCAGGAACGGCGGCAGCTGCGTGGCTCCGGGAATCTGCAGCTGTCCGGACGGCTGGGTGGGCGGAGCCTGCCACACGGGTAAGGGTAACCCTGGCAACGGCCCTGTCCCTCTGGGAATATTTCTGTCCGTCTGTTAAAAATGCCTGTAAAAAATGACTTTTATTACTCAGAATTGGATACGATAAGCTAAAAGACAGGCAGAAAGACAGTTAGCCAAAAGAAAGGCAGACAGACAGGCAGACAGAAAGACAGTTAGCCAAAAGAAAGGCAGAAAGACAGAGAGCCAAAAGACAGGCAGAAAGACACACAGCCAGGTAGACGGGCAGTCGACAATCAGACAAAAAAGACAAATGACAGGCAAAAGCTCGTCTTTCGGCTGCCTGTCTTTCTGTCTGCTGGTCGGTATCCAAATCTGAGTCTGCCTGCCTGCCTGTAAAAATATATTCTTGGTTGAATCAAAGTTTCCCCGGATGTCTTGATGCCTGTCTGTCTGTCTGCCTGTCTGATGAGAGAACACTTGTTCCTAAGTGAACATGGGCTGGTACATACACACAGCTAGCACCACTGGGAGAATTTCCTGAAGTAGAAAAGGAGGGATGGAAGCTCATTCTGTTCCTTTTATCTTTCCTTCCTTTCCTTTACCTGTTGCTTCCTTGAACAAACACATTGGATCCGCAGTGTTTATGTGAGCATCCCATTGCATTCGTAGAACAGCAGTCTGCGTGAGCTGAGGAAATGTAAAACATTCGGTTTGTTTTAAACAGCGCTGCTGAGTCGGCCACCTTCTACTCCCCAGCGGAACTTGTGAATCTGGAAATCTGAGTTCTCCACGGGTTCGCGAGCACTCACTCAATCTAATAAACCTTTTTTTTCTTCTCTTACTTCATGGCCAGATGCAGGAACAGGAAATAGTAGTAATGGATGGATGCGTGCAGTTATTTAAAGGCCCCCTGTTTCACCAGCCGGTGTGATGTTGATTAGCTATGACAAACCATCACTCCAGCAGTCTACCCAGTGGACTGTACCAAACAGCAGGGTGGTCTAAACCATCAGACCTCTGTGTGGACTGTACCAAAGGGCAGGCTGATCTTTATCCAGTCAGACTTCTGGGTGGACACTCCCACTTGTGATGTCACTAGAGGAGCGATTTTGAAACGGCTTGTGTTGGCTGTTCAGCATCGCCCCCGGTGGTAAGATTGGTGAACTGCACCCCTGACCTCTCGTCTAACCCAGACCCCTCTGTCCGTCCCAGCCGTGTGCAGCCAGCCGTGTCTGAGCGGAGGGAAGTGTATCTCCCCTGAGAAGTGCCGCTGTCGCCCGTCGCATGAAGGCCCCCACTGTGAGAAGAAGAGATCCCAGTACCACTACCTGTACAAGGTCAAAGGTCACTAAGAGGAGGTCCAAGTACCACTACCGACATAAGGTCAAAGGTCACTAAGAGGCGGTCCAAGTACCACTACCGACACAAGGTCAAAGGTCACTAACGGACCCATAGGGGGGGAGGGGGTTCTGTTTTTTTTATACATTTTTGATTTGCTCATTCATGTTTGACAACACAGTGTATATACCCTGTGTGCTAGGATTGGTCATTAAACACGTCCATATATGTGCGTTGTCTCTGTACGTATGTATGTATGTATGTATGTATGTATGTTTGTATGTAGACATTTACTTTGAACATCATGAATAAAGGACTTAAGAAAACACAGAATTGTGATAATAACGTTTATTTTTTATTTTATTCGTTATGGGACATGATCATCATGTCTGCGTCATTTCATTGGTTCATAGCAAAACCTCTAACATAATATAGATATCGTACTTTAACATATCAACACACAAAACAACATGATCATCCAGTGTTTCCCACAGACCAAGGACCAATGTGTGGTGCGCGCGGGGGGGGGGGGGGGGGGGGGGGGGTGGCAGCGCAGGCGCAGCACGGCGATGCGGCCGTCAGTGAGTGTGCATGTAACTCCGCGTTTACATGCGGACACATCTGATTCGCATAGATGTGGAAGAACAGCTCAATCGGAATAGAAAAGTATCATAAGTCCTTTTTCCATCAAAAAGATAATGCGCTTTAAAATGATGCGCATCAAAAGTTAGTGCGACATATGTGATGGAAAAAGGGTTATATCGCTCTAACGCCGATTTTGTCGCACTAAGTTAATTCGCTCTGCAGAGGTGGTTTTGGGAAAGTTCTAGCGACATAAAAGTAATGGAAAGCGGCTGAAGCGATATAGAATGTCGCGCATGCGCATTGTTGATGGAAAATCATCTAGCGGGTCAGAAAAATGCGCTTCAACACGGGGCATTGTGACGCAATTTTAATTCGCTATAATCATTCTGTCGATGGAAAACCGTTTAGGCGCTTCTTATGTCGCTACAAATTAATTCGCTTTAAGAGTTAATTCGCTTGAAAATCTGATGGAAAAAGGACTATATATATACGCCTCAATCGGTTCGGAATACAATTCTATGCGGAATAGAATAGGTGGTGTAGTCCGCTATAAATACTTCCTATTAGTTTGGGGTTTAACTTGGAGCAGCTGCAGTAGTTCGCAATTGGTCCACTCCGTCTGTACTTTAATGCACACCGAACCTTACCGCTGTCAAGGAAATTGTATTTATTGCCTGATTCACGTCTTTGATATTATCTCTCCGTAGTAGTTACAGTAGTCCGGTAACTTATCAACCCCAGCGTGTCCGGTTGCTAAGCGACGGGTGACATCGGTGGGTTCATGTGTTAGCATCGTCGCTCTCGCTCCGTGTGTGTGTGTGTGTGAATGACAGGGAGAACGAGTGCTATGCAGAGATGAATGGACGGAACGATTTTTAGATTTCCAAATCGCGTTATTGAAAAAAAGCATTATTATTATTTTTATTTTATTTTTTTAATACAATAAAAAAAAGAAAAAAAAAAGACAGAATCAATTTGTGGCGCTCGATGTTGATTCTGTGGCGCCGCGCCACACAATGGTCTATGTATGGGAAACACTGTCATCATTTGAGTTTCCTCTAACCCTACCCTGATAAAGGCTCCAGTAACTCAGTGAACCACTCTGGTCACTGTAGTCCTACCCTGGTAAAGACTCCAGGACCTCAGTGAACCACTCTGGTCACTGTAGTCCTACCCTGGTAAAGACTCCAGTACCTCAGTGAACCACTCTGGTCACTGTAGTCCTCGATGGTAAAGACTCCAGTACCTCAGTGAACCACTCTGGTCACTGTAGTCCTCGATGGTAAAGACTCCAGTACCTCAGTGAACCACTCTGGTCACTGTAGTCCTCGATGGTAAAAACTCCAGTACCTCAGTGAACCACTCTGGTCACTGTAGTCCTCGATGGTAAAGACTCCAGTACCTCAGTGAACCACTCTGGTCACTGTAGTCCTCGATGGTAAAAACTCCAGTACCTCAGTGAACCACTCTGGTCACTGTAGTCCTCGATGGTAAAGACTCCAGTACCTCAGTGAACCACTCTGGTCACTGTAGTCCTCGATGATAAAGACTCCAGTACGTCAGAGAACCACTCTGGTCACTGTAGTCCTCGACGGCAAAGACTCCAGTAACTCAGTGAACCACTCTGGTCACTGTAGTCCTACCCTGGTAAAGACTCCAGGACCTCAGTTCACTCTGGTAACAGTTTGTGTTAGAGGAGCAGGCCCCTCTGAAAACGCTGATGTACATCCTGCTGGCGTTAAGCAGGGCAACAGACCTCAAGCTGGGCTTCTCATCAAGCCCCAGCCGTCGGACAACTGATTTATGGAGAGTTCACTGAGGCTAAACCCAAGGAAAACACATGTTGAACCACAAAACGAAGAAAAACCCAGCGTACAAATCACTCTCAATTCCTCAAGTAAAAAGAGTCCCTATTTTGTTTTCACACACTCAAGATAACGACGCGTGTGAGTCCGCCGACTCTGCACTCCGCTGTGGTGGGACGCCTTCCACGCTCGAAGGGTAACCGGGGGCGATGAGGTAGTACAGACCAACAGGGGACAAGACAAGTGCAATACATCAAGTCCCTTTGTTTTGAGCTGTGCACACAGCCAGACACATACAGGCACAACCACAGTCACACACACTCGCAGAACCACATGCAAGCACACACAGACACACACACATACACTCACAAACCAAACACGCACGCCAAACGATCCCTTCTGTGCCTCTTTCTTTGTGCATTCTTGTGCCGATTCGCTGGCGTTATGCATACGGTGCCTGCAATGTTGAAGAAGAAAGTACATTTCATTAACTATCCTCTGTAGCTGGCCCTAGGTGTATCTAATCCAGCATCAGCAACATCTGGCATCCATGATTTGAATAATTGTTGTCTTCTCAGTGTTTGGCTGTATCCCATTGGTCAAACATGTTCTGCGTGATCCCTGATTGGTCCGTGTGGGCCAGGTGATGCGTCATAGCCATGCAGTGACACTACGTGTGGTTGTTGGTTGCTTTTGTCTGCGAGGCAGACGAAGATGTTCGACCGCCAGCCAATAAGTTCTGTGTTTGACCCCAAATGTCTCTAGTCTACCTGTAGAAATCCATCAGGAAAACACCTAGATATCTACCTGCTCCTAAATAACCCATTTAGTGTCAGAATCCATTGTAAGTTGCTTGGGATAAATAGGGAAATACTAAGATCGCTTCTGAATTCTGTCTCAAACCCATGCCATGTTTTCCGTATTTTGGTGCCCTTGAATGGAACGGTCTTCAAACGCCGGTAGAGTCAGGAGTGTGAGTTGACCTTTGACCCCTACTGACCTTGACCCCGCAGCTGACCCCCTTGTATCCTCTCCGACAGTGGCAGAAGTCCGGGAGCACACAGCGCCCCCCGTTGAGACACCGCACCTTACAGAGGGCTGCCCGCATGACCAGGCAGCCAATCAGTGGACAAAAAAACAACAACACAAACGTAAGACATGGCAAACTGTCCATAGTCAGACATAAACACCTCTATCAGTGTCGTGGAAATAATCGACTAGTCTGCCCAGAGGCGAAGACAGAGGACTTTAAAATGAAGAGCATCTTTATCCGTGCACTTCTCTACTCATGCATTTTATCAGGGCTCCCATCCAACCATACCTCCCTGACCACGCTTGCTCATTGGTTATTTGTCCTGGGTTTTGGCCGATATTTCTCTTAAAACCGTTGTTGTTCCCGAGTTCTAAATGTCAACCCCTTATCTGTTTGTGTAGAGTGTGTACATTTTACAGTTATCTGAAATCGATGCGTTGTTACCTGATACGTGGGTTCAGGACACTTAAGGAAAGAGCTTTTCAAAACCAAAACTATTCCAATTATTTAACATTCAGGTTAAATATTATATTAATTATATGTGATATCCCTGTTTATGTTCATCGCCAGCCTCATACAGCTAAAGAACATATTGTAGCGACCCTGGGACTCTTTAGGAGTGTGTGTGCCATGCAATGTGTTCCGTTGTCCGTTGTGCCAGTTGTTCCATGTGCATGCATTGAAGTGTTCCACCTGTCAATCAATGTTGGGGGCGAATCGCCAGGTCAGCTGGGGGAGGGGCCTGGGAGAACAGGAGGATGGGGGTGCGTTGAAGGTGTTCTGTGCTCTGCGGTGTGTGTGTGTGTGTTTTCGGTGAGCCATGTCATTCTTGGCGTTGGTTACAGCGTTACAGTAACCAGGTTTGTACTCATAAATATTCGTACAGTACTTATGACTGGACCTTCCTATGTCACTGGCGAGGTCATTACAATATTAGAATAGCATATTAATGTATACATTATATGAATGGATGAGGGTGAATGAACCCACCGGTCTGACACTGGGGTCCCTCCCAGCCATCGGGGCACTGGCAGGTGTTGGGTCCCACACACTCCCCTCCGTTCCTGCACTTCTGCAGACACAGGGCTACAACAACCCACACACGCACACGCACACACACACGCACACACACACGCACGCACGCACGCACACACATACACACACACACACACACACAGGTGAACACATTTATACAGATGCCTCATTGGTCCTTAAGGGCTGATATGGTCCCAAGTCACGCAACGCAGAAGGACCAAGCAGACGCAAACCTGTTTTGGTTCTGCGTCGGGTTTTAGTGAGCGGACCAATCGCAGCACTCGCTGCTGCGTCGCCTCGACGGAAGGGTACCATTTTTGGGAGGCGCACGTCAGGCCCTTGAGGTGGACGCAAGGAGGGTCCGCAAGGACATAAGGGGTCCGTAAACTCCCCTGCGTAGCGTGAACGTGGGACCATAATCAGCCCTTAAGGGTACGTCATAACTCAATAGATGAGCCAATCATGCAAAGCGACCACCCTCTCAGTCAGAGGTAGCAAGTTCAGCAACAAGTCGTCTTTCTCAAGAGACGTCTCAACACTTTACTGAAGAGTGGCGTATTCCTACATGTTGCGATGCAGTCGCTACAATGACACGGTCGTAAATTAAGTGTGTTTCAGAGGTTCAAAACGGTTGACCCTTTCACAGTGTCTGTATAATATATATTAGTATATGCTACACGTGAACCACCGAAGATGGCGCAATTTGATTGGTTCGCTATCTCAGGATATTGGGCAATACCCCATGATTGAGATCCCCAACTCTGGATATTGTTTTCATCGCAAAATGTCCCGCTTTGCAAGTTTTTCAGAGGAAAAAAATACAAGAAATTCAACAAAATGCTATCCCTAAAAACAGAAAAAGAGCAACACAATATGGTCTTCGCTTATTATTTATGTAACAGCAAGTAAAACAATGAAATTGTGGCACTTTGATGTCTAGTATACAAAATAAAGTCGCTTTTTAGGCTAAGTGTTTCAATCCATTGACTTCTGTTTTAGAGTGGCAGTAGAGTTATCTTGTTTATTACAACAAGTGTTATCTTGCTATTCCCCACTATTCACTTCACCTTCGGCGAATAATTATGTATGCATCTTTGCTCAGTCAAATCATGGCCCAGAGGCGGTCCGAACTCACGCATGTGACAGCGCTCGCCCCTCCAGCCCGACGGACAGGAACACGTGTTGGCTCCCACACACTTCCCCTTGTTCATACACCCGGGCTCACACACGCCTGGGAGACACACACACACACACACACACACACACACACACACACACACACACACACACACACACACACACACACACACACACACACACACACACACACACACACACACACACACACACACACACACACACACACACACACGTATGAGGGCCTGGGGGCAGCTGTTGGGGCCACAATAGGCCACAGATATACGAACAACATAGCCAGCACACACATGCACAATCCTTAGGCTCTGGTTTTTTATCAATTACATCTTGTTGTATGTTTGTGGTTTTAACTTAACTTTGCACTTCACTTTGTACAACTCTCTTAACTTTGATCTTAACTTTGTATAACTCTCTTAACTTTGTTCTCAACTTAGTATAGCTCTCTTGACTTTGATTTTAACTTTGCATAACTCTCTTAAATTTGAGCTTAACTTTGAATAACTCTCTTGAATTTGAGCTTAACTTTGTATAACTCTCTTAACTTTCTTCTTAAATTTGTATGACTCTTATAATTTGTTGTAAGCAGCAGAAAGAAACCTTTGCCTGTCTCCTCCCTGCTCCATTCTAACTCTCTATCGTCGGAAGTGAGCAGCAGGAAATCTTGAAAAACATTCAGTATATCATCCATCAGTCAGAATGAGCCCCGGTAATCAGCAGTGACCACGACACCTGTGTGAGGCCCAAAGGTGACCAGCCGTGGCGACCGTTGCCGTGGGGATAGGCTGTACTGTACTCACTCCTCTGACACCTCTTCCCAGTGTAGCCGTCGGGACAGGAACACACGCCGTTCCTCATGCACTGGCCTCCGTTCTTACATGGGGGGCTGCACACAGCTGTAACACATCAAGAACACACGTTAAGAACACGGCAAGAACACGTCGAGAACACGCCAGGAACATGTCAGGGACACGCCAAGAACACAACATTAGTATGTAAAGAACAGTCCAAGAACACGTCAAGAATAGGTCAAGAACACACCAAGAACACATCAAGAACATATCAGGGACATGGCAAGAACACACCAAGAACACATCAAGAACATATCAGGGACATGTCAAGAACACACCAAGAACACATTAAGAACATATCAGGGACACGTCAAGAACACACCAAGAACATGTCAGGAACATGTCAAGGACACTCCAAGAACACGTCAAGAACAAGTGAAGAACACTTAAGATTCTGTGTGCCAGATAATATGGTGTGTCTCTGTTGTCTTTTCTGTTCCTGATCGTACATGTAATTGATATTAAAGTACAATTAGAGTACGCAGAGCTCGCTACTAGCTAGCCTAGCAGCTCCCTATGTCAAACTGCTGTCTGGGGTGACTCAGCCAGACTATGTTGTTGGGAAACAGTCAGGAAGCCAAACCTTACCTAGTACTACAGAGTTTAATAACTTCGGAGCTTCCTATGTAGGTGAAATGGTTTTGGGGAACACTTTCCTATTAACTGTTGAGTCCCTTAGAGGTAGGTTGCTAAGGAACTCAGCAACTATGCTTTTGGGAAACGAAGCCCTGGTTGACGGGTGACTGTGTGTGTGCTTGTGTGTGTGTGTGTGTTCCTGCGGTCTCACCGATCTGACACTGAGACCCGTAGAACCCCCCGGGGCAAGCACAGACCCCGGGTTTAAGGCACGCGCCCCCGTTCAGACACACCGGGTCACACGACGCTGGGGAGAGATGATAAACCTTAAAATCACAGGATCACTTTTTCAGGTCAGGTATGCTAGCTAACGTTGTTATTCAATGTTATATTACGTGTACGAATGTGATCACTCTAAAGAGGTGGAATCCCCCAGGATGCTTTGCAAAGAACCATAAGTCAAATGCGAGTTGAAAAGTAAGTAAGTAGAGAAAAAAAAGTAAGGAAGCAGAGAAACAGTGAGAAAGTGAGCAGGTGTCTGCTGGTACCTGAGTTACAGGTGTGTCCGGACCAGCCCGCTCTGCACTGGCAGACGTCCGGAGAGATGCACCTGCCGCCGTTTTCACAGTGCCTGTTACACACCACTGATGGAGAACAGGTAGCGTCAACACACACACACACACACACACACACACACACACACACACACAGTCACACACACACACACACACACACACACACACACACACTGCCGGGGTTAGGATGTCATGCATCATCAAGCTCTGCCAAGTACAGGGACCGCCTCCCCCGTACTTTAATTTGATTTGCTTTAATTGCCTTTATTGGCTCTAGTTGGCTTTATTATCTTTAATTGTGTTGGTGACATCATCTGACACTAATTTGGACCAAACAGAGAGGAAGTTTAAATGCATTCGGTAACAGCTGGGGGCCATCAGTACCAAGCTACCCTCAGTTGTAGGGTTTCGTCGCTCTTCAATCATGAGAAAGAACGAAGCCGATTTTCTGGAGTTATCAACATCAGGCCCTTTGCTAATACAAACTTCTGCCACCCCTCCAGGTCGAGTCCCCTGTGGTGAACCCTCATTAAGTCATCCCTGTGGGTCAAAGGTAGGACCTCCTCACTCGTTTCACAGCGGGGTCCCAGGTATCCGTACGGGCAGGTGCAGCGGTTCGTGGACAGACAGGTGCCTCCGTGCTGGCAGCCCGGCTCACAGACGGCTGTCATGGTCAAGGCAAACTCCGTTGGTACAACACACAACACGCACTACAACACAGTTCAGGAGACACAAGGCGTCACCAAACAACTCTTGTAGAGCTGATCTAAATCCAAAGTAATGTACACAAATAATTAAATAGAAAGACAAGAATACAGTGAATATGTAATCACCATCGACCAAACAAGTGCAAAAGTTTGGAGCGAGAAATCCCAGTAAATAACGAGTCCCCCCCCCCCACACACACACACCCCTATCATTGTATATTGTCCGTTCTGGCACTTAAAAATAGAACTTAGCATTGTGTAGCATCTTATCCTAGCTATTTTTGTTGTGTACGGGGAATGGGTTAACCTAGTGATTGTTAGTGCTTGGCACTTGGTTCTATGAACATCCTTACTGTACCGACAGCGATCTTGCTTCTGACAAATTTACTTATTGTAATTCACTTTGGATAAAAGCGATTGCTAAATGCCCTGATTGTAAATGGGTCATGGAGCTCCTTCTGCTGTGACTCCATGTTAGATCAGTGTGGCTTTTCCAGTTGAAATACCAGTCGAGCACTGTTGGATCGTACCGTGTTCACAGGCCGGGCCGCTGTGGCCCCCAGGACAGTGGCACACGTTGGGCCTCACACACCTCCCCTGGTTCTTACAGTCGGGACGACAGACCGCTGCGAGGGACGCGACCACGCAGAGAAAACATTAAAAGGTGAAGTATCACACCACCATGTGTGAGTGTGATTAGCCGTTACGAGCCGGAAATCTGCCTCTTCTGACATCACAAGTGGGCGTGTCCACCTGAATGTGTGACGGATAGATGGGCAACGTTTGCTACAGTCCACTTGGTAGGCTGGTAGACTGCTCTATCCAGCACACATCTAGGTGGACACGCCCACTTGTGATGTCAGAAGAGGCAGATTTTCAAAACGGATAATCACTCTCACACCTGGTGGTATAATATGTCACCTTTAACACTTAGCTAGCAGGGAACCATTTTATTACTCAGCATTGAATTCAAAGCAAAGAAATTGGATTTAAGATACAGGTCATTGATGAGCAGGTAAGGGATCGCACAAGGAGTCCTACAGGTCATCTTTGACAATGCATTTTAGTTTTTGAACCCAGAACCTTTCAGCGAGGAGTGAAACGCCCCGATACGGTCCAATCAGAGAGGTCGTCTACAAGTACAGTATTCGGTAACAGCTGCGGTGCTGTCAGAACCAAGCTACCCTTAGTTGTATTGTTTGGTTGCTCTTCAATCATGAGAAGGAAAGAAGTGAATTTACAGAGAACATCTGGCACGTTGCTAATATAAATATCTGCCCACCATTTTCGCTTCAGGAACAGAGGTTCTGTGTTACAGTAACTTCTCACCGATACGACAGTTGTAGCCGGTGTATCCTTCCTTACAGGTGCAGGTGTTTGGGGCGGAACACTCCATGTTGGCTCCACACTGACGCGCGCACACGGCTAGGAGCAGGAATGACGCCCGTTAGCATAGTTAGCATAGCATGGGTTTATACTTAAAGGTCCTGTGTGGGGTTGTAGATTATTACCAACTGAATCCCACACCCCTCACTTTCCAATGAATATGGTGGCCTGTACTGGCCTGTACTGTGTAAGGTGCCAGCGGGTATTTCTGTTTTAATTAATTCCGACATGAGTTTGAATCGCCCAAGGTCGATTCCTGACGGCTCTAGCCTGCAAATGAATCAGTTTAACCAATCATAATCGTTATCTTTGTCATGCCCTCCATGGTAACTGGACACGTCGTAGCACATGTCCGAGGTAGGTCTACTTAGTAACGTATTTACGTTCCTCAACACAGTCTTCTTACTGCGTCCCCAGTGGTCAACTACATTCATAGACCCATCATTAATTATATGTTACATGCAATGTTGATTAATAACACTTCCTCCCACCGGGCTGATTCTTAGGACCGTTGGAGGAGGAGACAGCATCCCTGGATTTGTGGGGGTTGCTAGGGGTCTTCCTGTGGACGGAGGGACCTCTTCCAGCGGTGCTGCCCTGCACTGTGAAACACTGGCGGTTAGGGACTACGGCTTGGGTTACGTTGAAGTGCGTCCAGACATCCATCTTTGTTCTTAGTCTATGTTTAAAGGTGGTATTGGAAAATGGCTCCATCATTTAGCGACAGTTTGTATCCAAAGCAACATGGACCGGTGAATTGATCCAGGGTTCAGCTGAACCAATGATGTAAGAGAATGCATCGAGATGTGTCCCCAAATGCTGATGGTTTGAAACCCCCCTGGGCTCCTACAACCTTGTGGTTATAGTCAGATCATAGGCAGATTGGATCCACAAAGGGAGGGAGAGTTTCTCTTTAGTACTATTATGCCGCTTTTCCACTGCATGGTACCAGCTCGACACGACTCGACACGACTCGACTCAGCTCGCATTTTTTGCGTTTCCACCGCGGTACCATGGTATCTGGTACCTGAAGTGGCTGCTTTTTCTAGTACCGCCTCGCTCTAGGTTCCAAGCGAGCTGAGCCGATGCTAAAAGGTGACGTCGGCAGACGGCCGGCGACTGATTGGCCAGAGAGTG